>NW_003546254.1:66431-143150 GCF_000090795.2 Amphimedon queenslandica | reverse complement strand
TTTGCGAAAGCACTTTACAATGGCATACCTAGTAACTATTCAGTTTTGTGGTCGGCTACTAATAAAACTATTCTAAAAGGCATTGAAAATGAACTAAATAATAATCGTTTCCTCATTAAGAGCTGGATACCACAGATTAAGGCATTAAATCATTCATCAATATCATTAGCTATTCTTCATGGAGGAGCAGGAGGAGTACACCAAGCACTCTATTTTGGAATACCAATGGTTGTCATTCCATTTGGTGGAGATCAACCAGGCAAGTTTTGAGTAAACACATGTATTTCATTTTTGTTTATAGGTAATGCTGTTAGAATAGAATATTGGAAACTAGGTGTTCATTTGAATCGAAATGAAGTTACTGCAAGCGATTTAAAAGAAAGCATTTTAAAGATTGAGTCAGGTCCTTACAGAAGCAATGCTAAAAAGATGAGTATCATAATGAAGAATGCTGGAGGAGTAAAGAGAGCAGTTGAGCTAATAGAGTTCTATGCTGCAGTAGGTTATGATCATCTTGTACCTGCTTATGTGAAGTATCACTGGAGTTGGATTCAATATCATAATGTTGATGTACAAGCATTGCTGTTAGCTATTGGAGCATTGATGCTATACTTGTGTTTCAAATTAATCAAGTGTATGTGTCAGTGTTGCTGCTGTAGGAATGCCAAGAAAAAGAATTTAAAGCAAGATTGAACTCTAATTTTTGCTGCTATTATTAAATTCATTTACATCAGTAAAAGTGGGCTGGGCTGTTGCAGCCATACCTAGAGCCACAATTGCAATTATGCCCCTCAAAATCTTCGTCCCTCTTGTTTTTCTGCTGGTTGTATGTAGTTGCAAAATACAAGAAAAAGAATCACTGTCAATCCTTCTCTCGCCATTTCCTGCCCCTGGTCACTATTTGAATTTCATGATTTTGGGAGATGCTTTGAAAGAACAAGGTCACAATGTTACCTTTCTCATGCCTCACTTTCCAGATTATAACAAGCCAAAGGAACTCTGTGAGGAACATGGTTTTCACTACATTCCTGCACCAGTCAATATGAGTTATTATGGCTTTAAAAGTGGCTTTAAAAATGAAGCCAATGAGGATTTAAACGCTGTACAATTGGCGTCTCATTTGTTAAATATGTTTTTGACTGTGCTTTCCTCTATAGATTCTTTCGTTTCAAATGAGCTGGATACCTCCCAATTAGACGTTGCAGTCGTCGAAGAATACCTGATGGGAACTTTAGTTTGTCCCAAAAACGAACATTTACCAATTGTATATTTTTCACCTGGAATTCCAAACGACCCTTCACTGTTACCATCATGGCCTTTTCCACATATAGCGTTTCCTTCCATAACTCATGACACGTCCATTACAGACCGTCTTATAATAACAGCTGCTAACGCTCTTCTATTTTCACCGCTACAACAAGTTATTATTTGGTATTTGTCTTCAAATAATCCAGAATGCTGGGAGAGGAAATATAACTATTACTCACCTCCAGGCCATGGGGTTCCTTTCATTTTAGCAACAGTCATGGGGTTTGAGTATCCAAAGACAAATCTTCCATTAGTTGATTATGTTGGTCCTTTCATTCCAAATACACTTGATCCTCTACCATCCGATATTGATTTGTGGCTGAGCAGTAAAAAAGAAAACAGTGTCGTGTACATTTCAATGGGTAGCATTTTTGCTGGATCTCAAGAATTAGCGGAAGCACTTTACAATGGCATACCTACTAACTATTCAGTTTTGTGGTCGGCTACTAGTGAAACTATTCGAAAAGTTGTTGAAAACAAACCAAGCAGTGATCGTTACCTTGTTAAGAGCTGGATACCACAGATTAGTGCATTGAATCATTCATCAATATCATTAGCTATTCTTCATGGAGGAGCAGGAGGAGTACACCAAGCACTCTATTTTGGGATACCAATGGTTGTCGTTCCTCTGGGGGGAGATCAATTAGGTAAATTTTGTGAATAAACATATGTATCTCAATTTTGCTTTTAGGTAATGCTGTTAGAGTACAATATTGGAAACTAGGAGTCCAACTGAAGCAAGATGAACTTACTGCAAATAATTTAAAAGAGAGGATCCTAAAGATTGAGTCAGGTCCTTACAGAAGCAATGCTAAAAAGATGAGTATCATAATGAAGAATGCTGGAGGAGTAAAGAGAGCTGTTGAGCTAATAGAGTTCTATGCTGCAGTAGGGTATGATCATCTTGTACCTGCTTATGTGAAGTATCACTGGAGTTGGATTCAATATCATAATGTTGATGTACAAGCATTGCTGTTAGCTATTGGAGCATTGATGCTATACTTGTGTTTCAAATTAATCAAGTGTATGTGTCAGTGCTGCTGCTGTAGGAATGCAAAGGAAAAGAAGGAGTAACTGCAATTGTTTTATTTTGAATTATTTTTGCCATCAATCATACAAATTAATAGGTGGGCGGAGCTTGGTTTTATTCATAGGTGTGGTTAATTGCAAAAAATGACTGAAGCTGATGATGAAATTGAACTTGTGTCTCTCTCTTCTCAGAATCTACCCGTCAAAGAAGATAAAGAAGAGAAGACAGATGAAGAAGAAAACGTTGATGCTCCATTGCTTCCATTGACAGTACAATCCTCTCCACCTAACCCTCTACCTGAATCTGATAATGAAAATGAAGACTCTACACTTGAGTCCCCTCCTCCTCCTCCTGGGGGCAAGGTTCCTTTATGGCGTATAATACTACTCAGTGCATCAGGAGGTGCTATCGATTTGGTATTTGCTATTGAGGATACATATGCAGTACCACTGATAGTAGCTACAGGGTTGGATATACGCTATGCGACCATAATGCTAGCACTGAGCCCTCTCATAGGCACATTATTTCAAGCTTATCTCGGTAGTTTGTCCGACGGGTGTAAGTGCTCGTGGGGTAAACGAAGACCGTTTATTCTGTTCCTCTCTCTCTTGGCTTGTCTGGGATTGGTCATTGCTCCTCTCTTCCCATCTCTCTTCTCATCTTACACTGCCATAGGTACACTAGGAGCAGTGACTGGCGTTGCTTTTTTTGATTTTGGAATGGGTCAACTCCAATTGCCGTCACGAGCATACCTCTTAGATACCCTGGGTCCCACGTCACAGGTCCAAACTGGTAATTTTATATACATCATCATAATTGGTATCGGCACATGTACTGGGTATATATTGAGTGGGATTGATTGGAACTCATTATTCAATAAAGACAATGCTAAAGACACTAGTACTGTTATCGTTCAGGCTCAGTTTATATTTGGCATTGCTGCAGTTATGGTCCTGATCTGCCTCATTGCTACATTGTGTAGTGTCAAGGAAAAGAACCCCGACAGTTCTTCGTGTATCAAGGCCTGCCCTTGTACGCAAAGTCCTAAAAACATTGTTCAAGATTTTTTAAAAGCAACTTTTGAATCTTTTAAGTTTGTGTGGCACATGTCAAAGCACATGTGGCTCCTGTTAGCGGTGATGCTTTTCGGTTTTCTCTCTCTCTACACATTTCTCTTCTTTTTCACTTCTTTTGTGGGTGGAGCTGTGTTCGGCGGAGTCCCAAGTGCTCCAAAGGACTCCGAAGCTTATCAGCTTTATGCTGAAGGTGTCAGAAAAGGTTCTTGGGCACTAGCAGCTGGTGCAGGTTTCCTAGCATTATCATCATTATTTATGGACCGTATTGCAAAAGTTATTGGACTGAGAGTGATGTTTCTAACAGTGCAATATGCAGTTGTCATTGTGTATTTTGTGTTAACGTTCTTCCCTCTGCTTGCACTCAGTTACATTGGAGCTTGCATTGCTCTCCTTTGTCAAGGCTTGTATTTGTCCATTCCTTTCACACTGATATCTCTTTACGAAGTGAGCAATTAATAAATAACTATTAATTATTATCATTATTTTAAACTATTTATAATAGTTATTATATTATTATTAATTATTAATTTATTTAATTGGTATATTTTTTAAGGCTAATGGTCTCATGTTTCGGAAGTCTTATTCATCTGGAAATATAGGAGGCCGAGCTTGCTTCATATTGAATACCGGATTATTTTTAGGGGAAGCATTAGCAGGATTCACTACTGGCCCACTCATTAACCTATTTCAATCATCAAGTGCTATAGTAATGTCTGCATGTGTTTCTGCTGGACTGGGTGCAGTTTTAAGTGCCTTCTTGTATTTTCCTTAAAATAATTTATGATTATTATTAATTTTTACAACGTATATATAATGCCAGGAAAAAATCAGTCAATAGTAATCATATTTATGAAGCAAGTGTCACACTCACTTCTGCACTCATGGAGAATTTCATTGCTCAAAGTCAAAGCAAGCCTCATTCTAAAATCATTGGGCTTCTAACTGTTGCAAGACAAAGAAAATTGAAACCAGCTACTTAGAATTCTAGTGAATTAAATACTAAAATCCAATGATGTGGTAAATGCCAATTCCATCATTGATATTATCTATGATGCCATACTGTAGCCACACCCAGCCTTTTGCGCCTATTTGGCAGCACGTCAATAATGGACAAGACTAGTGTCATTTGTCTGATATTTGTTGCACTTTTATCTAATGTTAATGGTAAGTACCTATATTATTAGCAAAATGCATGTACTTGGCTTTTGCAGGGCAAGGCAATGGTGCTGTGAGACTAAATAATTATGGTAACACGGATGCTACTAATACCAGAGGTGTTGTTGAGGTGTACTACAATTCACGTTGGGGAACTATCTGTATCACAGACTCATCTTACAACCACATTGGTGATGTCGTCTGTCATCAGTTGGGATTCAATGGTGGGAGCTCTGGAAGTGTTAGTCAGTGAGTAAAGCCTGTTTTTTATTAAGCCTGGTTTTTTTATAATTTCAATAAATAAATAGACTAATACATAGAGCTTGAAACATGTTTACCAAAGCTTTGCAACATGCAACTATTGTGTGTTGTAAATAGTCTCGCGAGCCAGACTATTCCCCAATGACTGTAGGCTGGGGAATGATCCGCTGGCTCACGAGACTATGTCGAAAAGCTGTTGTAAACATCTTTCAAGCTCCATTGATTCCTGCCAAGATATTTTGTGAAATCTCTGGTGAATCAAAGTTTCATGGTGTATGGAGTATGGTAGCCTTATTCCAGGCTTTAAGGATAAAAAAGGCTTCATAGCTTTGAAATCTGGGCATTATAGGAATAAATTGAGCTGTTATAGGATGAAAATAATTGTCACCAATACTCTGTTTTCTAAAAAATCCCACAATTAAAATTGAAGTGCATGGTCCAGAGGAATTATTCAGCCAATAAAGCTTTCTATAATAAATACCTTAAATTATATTCTCCCAATAGTAATTCTTTAAACACTAAAGCAGTTATTACCAATGTCAGATGCAAAAAAGATATGCTTGTAATACTACAGTGTGAGCATGGAACTTCTGTCTCTTCTTGTGGACCTTCTGATAATGTTGAAGTTAACTGCAGTAAATCAATTTTTAATGAATGCTTTTTTGAATGTTTCACAGATACAGCTAGATTATGGGATAATCCTTACAATGGCATGGTACGCCTACAAGGAGGATATTATTCTGGACAGGGAGTGGTTGAGATTTATTGCAAAGAGAGTTGGGAAGCTGTTTGCAATGATGATCAACTCTTCAAGAGTGAAGCAGCAGATGTTGTTTGTACTCAGCTAGGATATAACGGACATCAAATCTATATTGATAGCATCTTACAGTATGCTATTGTTAGCATTATTGCGTAATTTCATTTGTTTAACAGTGATGACACTACCTGGTTGCATAATGTCGATTGTAAAAGTGAGTCATCAAGTAAATGCCTCTTTGATTGTGGTGGAGGC
Organism: Amphimedon queenslandica; assembly: GCF_000090795.2. Lineage (NCBI taxonomy): Eukaryota > Metazoa > Porifera > Demospongiae > Haplosclerida > Niphatidae > Amphimedon > Amphimedon queenslandica. Next base: position 137,308 of record NW_003546254.1, on the reverse strand, counting down.
AGTTGTCCTGATAGTTTTTTTAGATGCACTAGATATGGAGTTAATGTAACATGCGGTAAGTCTTTTAATTCATTCGTTAATTGAAGGAGTTTTTACAACAGAATATAATACACAAATATCTGATAAAGGTGGCTACATTAACACTTGTAAAAGTAAGCATAGCAGGTGATGATGCATATTGTAAACGTTACATGCAACATTGCTTTGTTTATATAGATTCTGGTCTTTCTGGTGGTGCTATTGCTGGAATAGTGCTAGGAGTTACAGTAACATTTGTTGCTTTATGTGCCTGCTGCTGCTGTATGCTTTGGAAAATAAAGAGATCCAAAAAGGAAGATCAAAAAGAACTCTTAGAAAATAAAGCAAAAAATGATAAATGAACAACTAATGATGTATTTACAAGAGTACATTAAATGGACAAAACAGCAGTATAGCAAAAATATCATTTTACTACTGTTGGGCCATAGGCGGGGGGGCAAGCCAGGGCTTTCCCCAAGTAGTTTTTTCAATTTCAACCAAAACCACACCTAAAAGGTGGGTTTTGTTATTATTAGGAGTGAGATTATCACTAGAATCCATTATTTATAGCTCAACTGTTTATACTCTACTTTACAGTTATTTTAGTGTAATAGATCTAACTGGCTTGTTAGTCATAGGAATATTTTTATACTGTTACGCTTGTTTTTATTAATTGGCCACACCCCTAATTTTATGACTAACTAATGAGCCCCCATTAATTCAAGATAATGAAGATAATTACGCTACTGTCTATTGCGAGGGTCTATTGAGTATAATTTATGACTGGTTTAAATTACCAGTTGTACCTGAAGCTATACTTGAGCCTGGCCCGGCCCCGCGAGCCTAGCCATAGTCATAGATATTAGAGTAAAGTAAATTTCATTTACTAGTCTCTATGGCCTAGCTAGCTAGCCATTCATTTACTCTAATCTGCATCTGGGTGTGCCTGGCCACGCCTATGTATGTTTTAATTATTAATACTTAATGGCGGCGTGTAGACACGTGTATCATCATAGATACATTAAAGTATCAATGGTATTATTCTGTTCGTTATTATGTCTAGGCTGAGTCAAGAACAACTTGAAAGGATAAGAGAAAACAAGAGGAAGGCCCAGGAGAGACTAGCCAGAAAGAGACCGCTACCTCAAGCCTCCTCTACTGATCTTCCTCCCCTTAAACAACCCCCCATCAAACCATCATTCTACTCCTCTGCTCCTCCTAGACCTCCCGTTAAGAAGCCTCCAGTGGGACCACAAGACAAAGTGTTATTTAAGAAAAGGATAACAGCTTCGTTTATATTGAAAGACGCATCACATTTCAAAGTGTTAGTTCCGTATGAGCCCACACTCATTGACTTGTTTAAAACGATTAAGTCACGATCTTATGGTAAGTGTGGCCTGATTTTTAATCAATTTTTCATCACTGTGTTCCTTTTTTAGATGCCAGTACACAAGTATGGAGTTTTGCATTACAAGACTATCAGAAATTAAGTGGGTAAAGGGTTAAAAACATGCACTATTTAATTATATTGGGTAATTTTAGTTAAGGAGATGAGAGAAAGAGTCCCTCATGTCCAGTTTGACTTGATTCCCAAACCAGTTCTTGATGCTTTCCATGGCAATAAGGGTGGGGCTAAGAAAACCACACCTATTAATTATAAGGACAGAATCGGCAGCCATATTTACTCAACTTTAATGGACTTTCAGAAAGAAGGAATAGAGTAAGTGGTGTTGAAAAAATTTCACACTTTTCTTTTAAAATAATCAATTTTTAGACTATTTTCCTGTTTTAGTCCCATAAAAGTGTTCCTAAAATCTCCTATCATTCTTTGCCTTTACGCAATACAGAAAGTTTGGATTAAATTGCAAATGTGCTATTCTTTCTTTGTATTGACAATTCAAATTTGGATTTTTTTTACAAATTTTTGACTTTGCTCAAAAATTAGGTAAAAGTCCCTGTACTATAGTACACGGTCTTGGGTCAAATTTTACCTAAATTGAAAAAGAGAGAAATCTCCATTTTAATATTTTTTTCTGATGCATATATATGTCCTTATGTTGTGTAGAAAATTTGAGCTGATTCTGATCAAATTTGGATTTTTTATGAATTTTAAAGTTGCTCCATATGATAATGCTTGCGAGCTCATATGAAGCATACTATTTAACTTAACTTGCTCTGTGGGAAACCCAGACTAACTGTACATTTGTATCAATAAATAATGTCCTTAGGTACATCATCCAGAGACAGGGAAGGTGTCTATTAGCAGATGACATGGGATTGGGTAAGACTATACAGGCAATAGCAGTAGCATCATACTATCGATCTGACTGGCCACTACTGGTTGTCTGTCCATCATCTCTGAAAATATCATGGGCAGAGGTACATGTACTTTTCTTTCTCTATCTCTCTTCCTCCCTCCCTCCCCACTCTCTTCTCTCTCGTTCTTTCTTGTCTCTCTCTTCCCCCCCTCTCTCTCTTCATTTTTCTTTTTTGCATTTCAGGCATTTCAGAGGTGGATTCCCTCGTTATCGAAAAAAGATATAAATGTTATCATGACCATGAAGTGTCCTACAAAGGGACTCGTTACTATTATTAGCTACGACCTTTTATCTAAAATGTCAAAGCAGTTCAAAGAGATGGGGCCAGGTTTTGTCATTGCAGTATGTTACTAAAAATAGCATGTTACTATAAATAGCATGTTACTATAAATAGCATGTTACTATAAATAGCATGTATTAGTCATCATTAATTTTTTCTTCTATATTAGGACGAGTCACATTTTTTGAAAAATTACAAAACTGCAAGATCGAAAGCAACTGTGCCATTAATAAAGGTGCTGTCATATTTATCATTTATTATTGTATTATTATTATTATTATTATTATTATTGTTGTTGTTGTTGTTGTTGTTATAGAAAGCAAAGAGGGCATTGTTACTATCTGGGACTCCAGCTCTCTCCAGGCCCATCGAACTATACACTCAAATAGCATCACTGGACAAACAGTTCACTCTATCAATAATTGACTATGGGAAGAGATACTGCTCTGGTGCACAGGTACTGTCAGGTAGAATATAACTATTCTTTCAGTCTTTGTTGGTTTGTCATACTGTATAGCGAGAAATTTTGGAGGATGTTAAATTTGTTAAATGGCTAAATTTTGGCGATTGGCAAATTTGTGGCATGTGCCATTTGATGGCTCAAAGTGGTGGATTTTTATTGGTTATCAAAATGCCAAATTTGCCAAATTTAATCTCTTCAAAATTTCCTGCTATATGGTAATTTTTCTGCTTCTATTTATAGAATAAGTTTGGTTGGGACTTTAGTGGCTCCTCCAATATGTCAGAGTTGCAACTTTTCATGGAACAGAAACTGATGATAAGGTAGCTCATTATAACATTAATTAACCAATCAATTAATAAATCAATCAATTGATTAATATTTCTTAGGAGACTCAAGATTGACGTCTTGGATCAGTTACCATCCAAGCAAAGACAGACTGTGAGTTATTAACTATTAGTTAATTAATTTTAATAATATTTATTAGGTGTTGTTGGATCCCTCTATGACTAAAGGGAGGGCCAAAGAATGGAAGGAACTACAAACTGAATTAAGCAAAGTCCCAACATTAGATAAAGCAAGCTAATATTATCTTATTATTTATTGGGCAAAACCTTTAATGATGAAGTGTGTAATATTATTAAAGTTAAATAACTACTCTTCATGACTAGGAACATTTTTTTCTAGTTATTTTATTTTATTCATGACTAGGGGCAATGCTTTACATTCTCTTTCTATTTATTTTATTTTATTCTTCATTTTTTAGAAAACTCGTAAGGCTGCTTTGCTTCCTTTATTCAGTAAGACTGGGCTTATGAAGCTACCAGCTGTGAAGTAAAAAAATGCGATTAAATTCAATATATAATTACAACTATTGACTGATGTTCTATTATTAGAGATTATATTATTGATCAGCTTCAAGGAGATAGAAAGTTATTAGTTTTTGCACATCACAAGCAAGTGATGGATGGTATCTGTCAATCACTCAGAGATAAAGTATATTATTATTATTATTATTATTATTATTATTATTATTTATTTATTAATTTTGTTTATTAGAAATATCCTTTTGTCCGTATTGATGGGAATACAGCTTCAGAGCTTCGTCAGCAGTATTGCGACAGGTTTCAACACGACACCAAGTGCCTGGTAGCAGTTTTGTCTATAACAGCAGCTAATACTGGTGAGGGGCGTGGTCTGGTTGCTATGGGTGTGGTCTGGTAACCAAGGGACATGCTTTAATTTTATGGTTTGATAGGTTTAACGCTGACGGCTGCTTCTTGTGTTATTTTTGCTGAGCTGTTCTGGAACCCTGGGGTGAGTTTTTTCATTACTTAACACAACGAGTCTTCTTTTACAATAACTCTGTGAATTCATTAGGTGTTGGTTCAGGCGGAGGACAGGGTGTATCGAATTGGACAGCACAACTCTGTTAATATTTATTATCTGGTGGCACAGGACACTGCCGATGACTATATTTGGTATTTTAATATTAAGTTACTAAAAATGAAATACTCTATTATTATTGTTATTATTATTATTATTATTATTATTATTTTATTGAAACTATTTCTCTTTATTTTTATTATTATTTTATTGAAACTATTTCTCTTTATTTTGTATGTCCAGGCCTATGGTGAGGAGAAAGCTTAAAGTATTGAATGAGGCTGGTCTGGCTGGAGAGGATTTCACTAGTTCAGAAAATGCAACACATGTCCAAAAAGTAAAAACAGCTAATGAATTATTGTTTTTTATTAATAATTATTAAAACTTTTCTTATTTAGTTTGCATCTGATCCACAATTAAAACTTGATGATTGGTTTATTGAAGACGAATTAAAACCGGAGCCAATGGAAGACAAGTATTTCAGTTCAACTCCACCCACTGCTGATGACCACACCCCTTGCCACGCCTCATCCAGCAGCACTGGTAGTACTAAATATAAGGACAGCGATGATGAGATTCAGGATGTAGGTGGCGATGATAATTCTGATGAGGAAAATGAAGAGAAATGGTTTGAGTCGTTAAACGAGAATGACCTGTCAGCTTTCTTTGACGATGATTTTGATTAGAAAGTCGGACACATTATACATTAAAATGAATCCCTCTATCTGCATGTGTATCTATTTCTCCATTTTATTTCATTTGATGTTATTTTTGTGTTTTGTTTCGATAAAGTTTACTGTACATGTATATATATATAAAAGAATAAAATAAAATAATGAATATTGAATTGCTACTACACAGATAAACAATAGTATGAGTAATATTTGTTTCTTAAACAGAGTCATCGTGGAATACCCATGTGGTCTTCTTAGGGTTTGATGGAGCAAACCTCATATACATTGAATCATCGTCTGGTTTTACCTTTAGAAAATAGCAATTTCTAACAAAATGCTTATAACTTTACTTAGCATATAAGATGATAAAAACATCAGTATCTTACTAACAAATATAATGATGAAAAAGACACGTTTTTGGAATGTAGCCTGGCCTATTTTTAAATGCTAATAGCTTGAACAAATTTTGATTTCCATGGCTTAGATCTAAAGGGAGTTTAGGAGACTTTTGGTCCTCTAGGTATTCTCAAAACTCCCATTTTTGGGCTCATATATATATATATATATACTGTATAGCGCTTTATTTTGGTGGCGCTTTATTTTGGCAATTTTGCTGTAAAATTGTAATAGACGGTTTTTAATTTGGCGATTTTTGTGTACACGTGCATTATTGAGCATGCACATTAATGATTCTGCTTGCAAACTGCCAATCGCCAAAATAAAACTCTGCCAAATTAAAGCACTATACAGTATATAGCCTAAGCCTTCTAAAATCTCACTTTTCTACTTAAATTCGTCTCCTAAAATTTATTTCTGGTCTAAGACTGCACATTACATGTCCTAACTTACTTTTTGAGTACATGAGCTAAGCATGCTTAGTATACTGAGGCAAATTGATGAGACGTTTAGGGCAGGCGACCAGTCTCTATCTAATATCGACAAACAGATGTGACCGTTACTGTAGACATGAGGATGGACGGGTAAATATGGCTTGATGAATGTCACCTTGAGGAAAAGAGAAAAGTGATAATTAATTTTTCAAAAAATTTTTGTTTTACTTGGGGTGAGTCAAATGGGTACTTGTCATTGAATTTTATATTTAGTTTAAATTGTTCCCCGCTATACAGAGTCCCTTCAGCTCCGGATATGTGTATTATCCAACTAAAAAATCAAGAAATGGGAAGGCAAAAAAAACAATTTATTAAACAAGAAGGAAACCACCAATTCCACAAACTTTGTTATATTATTCTCCAGTACAGAGTCGTCTAAGACTACACCCGGTGGAGGGCTTTTCTTTAATTCCATGTACTCCTTTTTGAGTCTCTTGAGAAAAGCCATTTCTTTGTAGGCGTGACTAGCCCCTCCCATAGACACGCCTATTAAAAAAACCACGTGTAGCCGTCACAATGGCGTCCACTGAAGACTTACCAAAGGGAGCTATAGGAGACGTTGCTAGAGTACAAGTTGATGGAGTGGTCGGTATTTATACTAAGTGATCTTTTTCCTTACCCTCCCGCTTCTCAGGTCGCCCTCAAGATCATCAAGCATTGTCAGGAGGAGGGGATCGGTACAGAATTGGTGAAAGGTTTTCTAGTTGGACTTGTAGTTGGGGACACTCTTGAGGTGACTAATTCGTTTCCATTACCTAAAGCAATCATCACGTCAAAGAATCAATCAAGTATGGGATAAAATTAAATTAATTATTAAATCTTTTATGAACTGATTCTGATTTTTTGAAAATTTAAAATTTGACAAAATTTTCTGTACTATAGTACAGGATATTTTGTCAAAAATGGCTAGGAGAGAATTTTACATTTTTATATTTTTTCCTGATACACATACATGTCCTTATGTTGTGTAGAAAGTTTGAGTGGATTCCAATCAAATTTGGATTTTTTACGAATTTTTAAAGCTGCTCCAAAATCTGGTAAAAGTCCCTGTACTATAGTACACGGTCTTAAGCCAAATTTCACCAAAATTGAAAAGGAAAGAATTCTTCATTTTAATAATTTTTTCTGATACATATACACGTCCTTATGTTGTGTAGAAAGTTTGAGTTGATTCCGATTAAATTTGGATTTTTTTATGAATTTTTATAAGACCTCTCCATTAGGTCAGTATCAACGTGACATGTTAAGTAATCTACGAAAAGTCAATGCGGACTATCACCAAGTTGGCTGGTACCAGTCAACTTATCTCGGCCCTCATTTCAGTCAGGTCTTCCTTGAAAGTCATTTTCAGTATCAGCTCGAAATCGAAGAGTCCGTCGTCCTTATATACGGTAAGCAGTATAACTCAGTATATTTTAGTATATTATGTGGCAGACCCCCTGAAAACAACTCTCGGGAATTTGAGCTTGAGGGGGTTTAGGTTGACAAGGGAAATGTTGGATCTTCTTAAGAATAATGACGTCTTTACTCCAGAGAGGTAAGTTTGTGCAATTGTAAAACTGAAATTTATATTCAGAATTGGCTATTTCGCTAATCAATTTCGTTTATTATTTTTATGTTGGGTGTTTTACTTCTGTTGCCATTACCTTTTTCCTCTCTTTCTCCCCCTCTTGTCTACTCCTCTCTCAGTCTCCAGGCTGCTGGTTTGAAACACGGTGACATGTTTGAAGAGTTACCGGTCGTCCTCCGTCAGTCTAACCTAGTCAATGGTTTACTGCACAGCCTTGCACCAGATGATCCACCATACGACCTACTACACCTATCAGCAACGTAAGCCTGTCCCTCTTATATCTCCTCTCTCTCTCCTTTCAATTCCCTAAATTTTGCTTTGTCTGTACTTTCTGTAATACCTCTCCCTTTTTCTTTTTCTTTTTGTAATAATTATTTTGTCTCTTCTCTTATTTCCAGGCAGCACCTGGAGAGTCACATGTATTTATTGATAGACTCCCTAGAGTCCTTACAGCAGGAGACTTATAAGATGTTAGGATATGAGAGAAACTATACCAAACAGCAACAAATGAAGCAGCAGTTCCTACTCAAGAGAGTGAGTCACATGTGTTAACAATTACCGTACGGTTGGTAAATTTCGTGGGATATTAATTTTTGTTAATTTTGCAGTTCATTTTTATCCATGAAATTTTAGCCACTACCACCCACACATAAAAAACTAATTAATGGGCCATGCTATTTCCAAGCCAGTGGAGGAGCCAAAGTCTTTGTCTATTATTCCATATTCCACTATATTCCATGTATTGGAAGCTAGTGCTCTAGATTCAAGTGAAAGAAGTTTGCTAACTGCTAGCCACGAATATTTGTACCCACAAATGTCAGCTTCTAAGGAAGTTTTGAAGAAAATGCACTCTTGAAAATTACCAACCATACAATAATTTTGAAATAGTTAGAATTTGACTGAAAACATTTTGAGCCATTAATGATGGCACGTGGCTACAAATTTGCCAAATTAAAACCCAACTTGCAATCATACCCAATATTATTGCTATCAATGATAATAATCAATAAATAAATTAATGGGAATAGTAGTACACTTTTGCTTATTCTTTGAATTCTTTGTGTGTTGTCAATTTGTCAGACATCATTGTTTCGTAACTTACCATGTTAGCAGCCACTACTGTTTGTGGCATGGGATGTTGGTTTGGCAGCCTGCCCAATTATTAATAATATTATCTTCTTAAACCATACATGTGTGTGTTGTATCTTGCCGCACACCAAAGGCTTTTCTGATTTTTTTTTTGATCAAAGGAAATGTCAAATTACAAACAAGTTACAGTAATTATTTTGATGGCATTGTGTGGAAAATTTTAAACTTTGAAGCTACGAAGTGAAGCCTATTTTTATGTTTTGTCGTAAGAGTACATTTGCATGTGATAATTATGCTATTTTAAAACTCCTATAATTATGTTAAAAAGTGACCATCATCTTTAATGTGTGTGTGTGTTTGTGTAGTATTTTCCTCCTTAAAAGTTAATGCACTAATTGTTGTTATTACTGAGGCTGAGATCACATCCTAATTGCAATTATATTTTAATTTATCACGTACACACTCACGTTTATATTTACCTTTGCATATGTTAATACAGAAAGAGGAAAATGCTCGTAGGGCTAAAGAAGGCGAGGAATTGCTACCCGAAGACGATAAATCAATTGAGAAAGAACTTAACGTGAAGCCAACCCATGCTCCTCCTAGACAGCAAGCTTTATTAACAGCTGAACAAGTCGAGAGTCAATGTGAAGAAATTATAGACGTGAGCGGACAGGCTTTCTCTAAACTCTATCTATCGCAAATGCTGAATCAGCAGTGAGACCTCCTTATAAGGAAGACTAGGAGTTGGACGGAAATTTTGTGCTTTATTAATTATACAAATTACATTTTGTACGCATATACTGGTAATTGTAATTTAATATCATATAAATCATTATAAGTCAATCATTGACTGTGAAATTACAAGTAGTCGTTATGGCGATTATAACCATTTTGTAATTCTTATTTTTTACTTCCCTCCTCTTCAAAGACTGGTGCATGCTTATTATCACAAGCATCAGACAACGTATGGAGGAAGATCAACATGTATGTAAAGGAAGAAAGCAGTTACTACTGATATCTGATTTGCCAAGTCCTTTATACACAAACACTTAAACTAGGAAAGCTATTAAATTATAATTAAAGGGTTGCAATTGTTTTTAAGTGGAGATACATGTAGCAGTACGATCCTGACAATGAAGAGTATGCCCTTCCCTCAAATTGAAGGTTAATGTTGTATCTGATGACAAGAGTACATAATGATTTATAACATTGTAAAGATTTTATCTGTCAAGAATGACTAAATCTAGAAGGACGTCCTGCACTGGACTTGACATACAAGTGAAATCATGCCTACTGTTTGAGATAAGATAACTAACATTTTTTAGCTTTACAATTTGGTCTCATCATCCAGGTGTCCTTAAGTTTACCATTTTTAGCTATAGATCTAACAATGATCGCATTGGGATATTTTGTATTGTATTTTTGTGTTATGTACATCTATAACCTCCTTCGGTCCTTCCCATACTCTTCCATCATGTGTTTAGAATGTGTTTGTGGCATTTGAATTGTTTATGTAACCCTCTGAAGAATGTCCATGGTATTTCTAAGAAACATCCATTGATCTAATTGCACTAGTGCACTTGCCATATACAGCCTTGTATCTTTGCCACACCACTAGCCAATTCAACCCTTAGCTAAAAACAATGTGTGTATGCTCTTTTTTCTTTGATCTGACTCTGTTTGGAAAGTTCATCCTTGCTTATACTTGGAAATCTTTTTATCTTTTTTTATATTTTGGCTCAAAGGTCGAATGTTGGCAGATCTGCCGTTTGACATTTGGCCCGAAACATCAATTTATGTCTATGATTGGAGCATCGTCCCTGTCCCACTATCATATTATAGAGAGATGTGATTTTTTGTTTATTAGCATAGTCCAAGAATATTTCTTTTAGAGCAAGAGACAATCGAGAATGTACACAATGTTCACAGGTAGTTTGAGGTTTAGATCTAAGCTATGCTCACTGCATATAAAAATATTCTATTTTTATGCCTAATATCATTTCACCACCAGACTATGGACTACCCCTTTATTATTGTAGCTTTGGGTCACAGAATCAGTTATTGTGGGCACTATGTGTACAAAAGCTATAGAGAAACTTCAAAAGTGTCAGGCAGATGGTGTCTAATGGTAAATTACACACCCATACCACATTGGCTCTTACTCAATGTTTGTAATGATTCCCTTACAATAATAGTCATAGCTGGTCATTGTAGACGTTCCTCTCTTTACATTGTCAATGATCTGCGATGTGACTTGTAAATGTTTGTCTTCTCTCTCACTCATAATTGAATGGTGCCATTATTCTTTTATGTCCATTATAATCCTATTATTTAAGAGATGTCTAGCCTCAGTCGGGAACTTGATTAGATCAAAGGAACATTTCTTTGTTTATTACTTGGAATTTCGCTTGTCGTCTGGTGGACTGTCTTCCTTTAATGTCATTTGTGGTCGTTTTGTAGCGAAGATGATAGGGAGGGACTGGTACTAATTATAATTAGTTTTGATGGTATTTTGGTAACCATTTTATGAATCCTCTTTTCCATTTAGAAATGAGACCATATTTGTTAATGTATCAACAACTTAACATATCACATTTTTTAATGACCCACTGTTGCAAGTGGTGTAGATTGTACCATTATTTTTTTGAGATGCCCATTTTGATCACTTTTGTCAATAATCATTTTTTATTTTATGACAACTTGAATAAACACAAAATTACATGATAAAACAAAAAAGATTATAAAGAGAGATGGGGAGGAGGGGGTGTAGTAAAAAGAGTGAGGGATGAAATCAGTGCACATTGAGGAGTATAAGGACAGTAAATAAAACAACACCACACATCACACAAATAAACTGGACAGATTACAGATGAGAGATTAAAATGTCATTCTACCGTTTAGTTTATCGTTTTAATATTGTATATATATCTTTATATATAGCTGGATGAATGAGTGACAACGAAAAAAGAACATTAACCGTGAGTGTACGAGATTCATTTGAGAACGCTATTGCAAGCAATACTTTCCTTCTTCTCTCTTTTCATCATTTTCGACTTTAAAGACTGTCTCCCAGGTTGTCCTGATCCACCCGCTTGAAATACAGACGGAGGAGGTGGTGTAGGTGTCGCTCCACCATTATTAAAAACAGCGCCGCTGGTCTGTTGAGCCCCAGTCTCCATAACGTTCGGCTTGTTTCCTTCGTAGACTCTTATGAGGTCATTGAAGTAGGACTGGATGATGTTTAGCGTTGAGCTGATGTTGTGGTTTCCGAACCCGTGGGAGAGGAGACTAAAGTTAGTAAGTCCTGGGTATGGATTGCAGGGGTCGTCTGGCCGGAGGTTATTAGGACCTCCCACAGTGTCTACCATTGCTTGTAGCTCTTGTATCAATACCCTAAAAATGAAATTCAGTAATTATAATATTTGAACTTCAAAATAAATGGGCTTGTACCAGTCTACTAATGCGTGTTTACACACAATCAGCAGTAACAATGTAAGTATTAGGCTGTCATAAAAATGAATATCCCCCATTACAACTGCAGCCCAGCCCATTGAAAATTAATTTTTACTGCCTGCAGGCTTGTAATCTCAATATAATATTGTTTTAATCACTTACTGTGCTGCCTGGACCATTGATATCCTTCTCTCCACGTGTGGGCTATTAATGTGCTGTGCTCCTATGATCTGGGCCAGTTCAGTATGAGGGAAATAATTCTCACAGAGCCTCTTAAAGTCCTCGGCAAGATGGACGGCCTCTCCCTCGACAAGAGAAGTGAGGAGGAACAGCTCTGTCTGCTTCCTACGCCCAGCAGGTAGAGAGAGGCCTTTTGCTTCTAACCTCTGTCTCAGATGATGACCACCATTCTTTGATTTGGCTCTATAAGGAATGATGCCATTAATATGATTTAATAAGAGTACACATAGAGAAACTCCCTCTTTTTCTACAGTTGCAGAGTTAGGCTTTACCTCACAGACTGCTACAACAACATTGCCAATAGCAATAGTGGCATTACCTCAATGTGTTTGGAATTAATGACTTCACGTGTTTGTATCATGCAATACAAATATAGGTCAGGCAGTAATGACATTATGGTGACTAATAGTGACACTCAGAATAACTTGATATGCTGGTATTTAATTATTAGAATCCTGATCTCACTGTTATTATTATTATTATTATTATATTTCTATTTTTTACCTTCTTAATATTCCTCCTAGTACTGATGCGTTGAGGCACTCTGGTCCTGAGAGACGTCTCCTAACTTCATCGAGTGATACTTTATATTTCTGTGTTGCACTCAAGAGGGAGAGTCTTCCAGGGACTAAACAGAATACATCGTCAGCTTCATCCCCTCCTCCTCCTCCTCCTACTACTCCTCCTTCCACTGCTCCACCCCTTGGGTCATCTCTGTTTGTCTCAGTCGGTTCAGGAGTTGAGCCTAGAGGTATGAAATATTATTATTATTATTATTATTATTGTTAATATTGTTATTATTACTATTGCATTCATATGTCATTTGATCTACTCTTGACTCATGTACCTGTGAAAGTACATGTACACGGATACAATATCTCTATTGCTAACTCATGTACAAGTACAAGTACATATATGTCCATTACATGCATACTAAACTCATTACTGTACATGTGCATGTACATTCATGCTGGATAAAGAATCTGTCCTGTCTAATAATGAATAAGGAGACATACAAACTACAGACATATTAGGATATGAGGTCACATTAAGGGTACAGAGGCCTACTACTAGTATATCAATAAGACTTCATAGAATGTCCACGAGATCATCCAATCCCAGGAAATCATGATCATAATTGGTAGTGACCTTCAGGCTGTGTATGCTAACATGGGCAGATATTATATTAAAGAGTAAAGAGAGTCCCCCCAGGCTACACAAACATCTACTTGTAGCCATGCATGATTCCTGTACACTTACTACTAAATACAAGTATTGTCTATGCAAACCAAGCCAGTGTTATTGGAATTGAACCATAACTGTCTACAATATTTCCTTCTTATGAAGCTTGCAAACACACATAAGCTCATTCATTGCTGGCCTATAGTCATTATTGTAAAGAACCACAACACTTAGCATTGGGCTACCAATCAAGAATGAGTGGGTATAGCGTGAATATCATTGCTACCGTACATGTATATTTCACTCCAGCAAGTTCTTCAAATACAGGCCATAGTGAAAGTGGCTGTAAAAACAAGTCGAGGTGGATTTAGGTGGACGAGGAAAATGCTCATCATTCATTTTTAACAAAATATTGCAGACCAGAGCATAAAGTTTATCTACCTCATTAGATATACAGGACTTTAACCTACTAACAAAAACAAAAAACAAACAAGCTTTTCTTGAGAATCATGCTGCCCTTTCACTTTTATGCCCTTCCACTTTTTCCTTATACTTTCCTACTTTCCCTATCCCCATATGTGTACATACATGTACATGTATGTACATGTACATGTATATTACTAGTACATGATGTATAAATCATTGCATAATTATTATTATTATTATGCACAACCATGTATAGATTACATTATTATTACTATTACTAGCAGCATACTACTCCATACATTATATGTACATGTACATGCGTAATACAGGGAGGGATTGTTTTTGGCTTTTGTTGTACAAACAAACATTCCAGTCAACACTGTACACTACAACAAAAGTAACTGAGTGGTCATGCGATCAATACACGAGTATTATAAGACAAGTATTCATTACATAATGTGTTGGCAGGTACTCTCATTCAAATATGTACCTGTACCCTGTTTATGTGTGAGTGGTAACACTGACCTCTACTGGACGAAGGAGAAGAGACACAAGATGAGTTTTGTAGAGGATTAGCTGGACTAGAGTGATATATGACATTAGTATAGGCAGCCTGTGGAGAGAAAGTAAGAGAGAGAGGGAGGGATGGAGGGCAATAAACACATGATATGGTATACTAAACACTTCACCATGTCACGGGCAAAATATGATACAAAATTGTAAGATTTAGAATACAAGTGCATACTGATACAGATAAGGCAAAAACAGGATAATGGAGTGACAGATGTGCTGCTCCACGTATAAAAACAATATGGGAAGACCTGGCAGAGAGCACACCTACAATCCTAAGTGACTTGTAAGTGGTCTTAACCACATGACTTCCCCTATACTTCACAGGCACTTTATTAAGCCTGCCTACCCTGCCTCCTCTCCTCCCCTCCACTACTTTGCTCTTCCCATTTCTTGCTTAATATCTCTCATTATCCTCTTTATGTCATTGGCCATCTCTCCTCTCCTCTCTCTTTCCCCCTCCTTCTCTCTCTCTTTCTCCCTCCCCCCCCCTCTCTCTCTCTCTTCTTGTGTACAGCAGGTAAAGGTGAAAATTAGATAAAGCCTCAGTCTATTCTCACGATTATTATTAAATAAAGAAATTGAGAGGGAGAGAGGCCTTATCACAAACAGGTGTGATCCCCTTTAAGTGCTTCAATAGATCACACTAATGCATTTAAGAAAAGGGACACTCATTCTTCAAGGCAGCAAAGATCAATGAGACACAAATACACACCACACTCAAGGCAATTCTCTTTGATCACGTCCTTACTAAAGCTTTGAATGTAAAGGCCATGTACATGTACAACCTCTCATAATCAATGTAGTTTGTAGTACAGATAAAATACACTGTGAGACATGTAAATGTACAGGCATTGGTGACAAGCATAATACATGACACAAGTCTTTGAAGCATTATTGACTGAGATGCATACATCTACCACTACTAACATGCCAATAGTAATTGAATTAATTAAAAATAAATATTTTATATTCCTTTCTAGAATATGTTTGTCAATAGATGACTTATTATTGGATAGTTTACTTGGACTCTCTCCTTTCTGTTGTCCCCCCCCCTCTCTCTCTCTCCCGTTCACATTATGCACACACTCACTCTATGTACACATTAAAGCACATTAGAGAGCTTCAAAGCTACTTAATGAATCTCAAGATGCATACAAAGCAATATCACCTTACACAAAGAAAAGTGAGACTATTCACAAGTCAAGTAATGGCCTTGTGTTAGTAATAAGGAAGGCTGTGAATAACAAATGGAGTTGTGAATTAATATATGCACTCACTCCATATGCTCGCTCAGTATTGTTTTTTATACATGACTCCAGGCTATGGAGTCCAGTACTACAATAACTGACCTTTGGCAGTGTAACAACAATCACTTACATCACTATGATTGATTGGCCGATTGATATAATAATAATAATAATAATGATGTACCGACACTCATACCACACAGAATTGTAAAACTATAAATTGATGCTATGGCAATAATGCAATCTCCCCCTCCAACTCTTCCATATCTCTCCCACTTATACTATAAGAATAGTGGATTGGTTTTAAAATTAATTACCAGATACAGTGGTACACACACACACACACACACATACACACACACACACACACTCTGTCACACCTGTTTGGCATAGCCAGACAGGCTGCCCTATAATTGACCACTAGGAGGTTAAGGCACTCATGCAGCTAATAAATGGACAACAAATACCGATAGAGGATCTGTTATTAGTGACTGTGGGCTATTGACTATCCTCCACATGAGCTCATGCTATAGTGAGTGAATGAAGAAGACATACGAAGAATTGTGAAGTGATAGGGATCAACTAATTAGATGAGGAATTATAAAATGATTAGACACACATACAAAGCATTTTAATGTACTTTATACAGGCACATATATACCAGTATGCTACAGGTAATTTACAATCAGGAAGAACTTGATTAGCCTGAAACAATTTATCTCATAATACTCAATACATATATAGGTCAATGATGTATACTGCTGTGTATACTTGGGCAATCCTTGTGGGTAGTATCTAAGGTTTCTGAAGTTGGACAAGTCATTATTATCTCTACAGCTTTAAGAATAATAGAGCAGTCAGAGATATTTTAAATTGGAGCAATGCAATATAATGATGTAAAAGTATCCATCTTTATTTGGAGACATAATGACATTACTTGCTGACTTCTAGTCAAAACAACTGATACCTAATTCAAGTGTGAACATAATTGAGAGTCTGTCCTGAGGTAACACAATAACATATCACTGGGTTTGATTAAATAATTGTAACTGGGCCACACTGCGCTCTACGTTCACATATAAACGGCATGTTTACATTTGACAATGGGCATTTGCATATTACAAGTGTGAGGAGAGAAAATGAGGCTCCCTTGAGATTAAAACAATGGGAAAGGAATTGCCTGAGGTGATTGTGTGGATGGGATTATAATTTATGGCTTGAGGTACAATATAAACTACAAACAAGCAAAATTAATTATTAATGAATATAAGGATTAGTGGATGATGCTGTGTACATAAGCATTCGTCTTTTATGTCTAAGTGGTTGTCCGCATAATTGCAGTTCAAAGTGCACTGTAAGAATACATGCCCTTTACTCTCTCCCTCGCCCATCATTAGTACATGTACATACATGTACATGCGTGTAGCACTGCCTTAAGAAAATGGTGGGGGAGAGATTAATGTACCATGGCAAGGTATTGTAAATGCTGTAGGGTATAAAAGCATTGCTGACCACTCATCTCTGTATGCATAAACACTATACATTTTCACCAAAAAATACACAAACACACACATACAGATCCTTTCATCTTTTTGTGTAATCAACATGTGCATAACAAACCCTCTCTCTTTTTCCCTCTCTCTCTCTCTTTCTCTCTTACCTGATTCTCATATCCATTAATCCTGTGCTCTGTTGTAGTAGAGAGTCCAATGGAAGAAAGATTAGGATTCCCGCTTGAAAGTAAGACAGGAGGAGGAGGAGGAGGGAGGAGGAGAGAAGGTTGTGATCCTACTACATCTATCACTTCATTTTCGCCAGATCCATCATTATCCTCGTTAAGCGAGGGAGAAGAGACGCACTCGTCATCGGACACTGGTTCATCGGTCGGCGGTATGGTCACTCCAACGTGATACTCATCGGGTGCAACTCTCATTCCAGACCCGTGGTCATCCCGACTGGTATCTCCGCCATGATGGAGGCTTCCCTCACTCATGCTAGAGCAACCACTGGAGCTCTCCACCGAAGGTATGGAGGCAATGGAGGGAGGGGCACGAGGAGACCCAACGAATAGCATAGGGGAGATAGGGGAGCGATGGCTATACATGTATAGAAAAGGAGAGGAGATGTGACGCGGGGAGTAAAGGCAAGGGTAGACACTACTGCTCCCGCCCCCAGGAGTGTAGCTCATTTCTTGCGTGGGCGTAGAAGAGTCTTTTTGTCTCTCAGCCTCGTCTTCTGATTGAGGGCGGCCCCCGTCCGTGGATCGGTTTAAGTGTGATTTGACGGTAGAGGGAGGGGGAGGCTGATGGTGTATTGGCCTGGACTGGAGTGAAGGTGAAGGAAGTATCGGGGTACTTCCGGTGCTATTGCTAGGAACAAGTGAGGCTCTTGATGGAGTGGACAGTGAAGGAACAAGGGTCATTGAAGGATATATGAAAGGTGGCGTTCCTGTTGGTCTCTTTCCATCGTAAGCTGATCCTCCTGTCATTGATGCCAGGAGCGAGGCAGGCCAGCCTGCAACGTGAGGCTGAAGCTGGAAGGATCGCCGTGACTCTTCAGCAGCTAGTCTGTGGAGTCTTTCCTTCTCTTTTTGATCCTGTGAGAGTAGTGATGGTGAAAGGAAAGGATAGAGTAGGGAGAGTAAAGATCAAAGGGTTGAGATAATTGGGTGAAAGGAGAGGGGGAGAATTATAGTACATTTCCCCCATAGAGAGATATCTCATGCAAGTACACATTGCTGCAGTACTGACTTACCATTTTCTGTATCTTTCTATTTGGGGGACATGCTGAAGACTGTCCTCCATTTGGTACAGGTGATGACCTCTTTCTTCCCACTCTCTCCATTATCACAAAGTAGTCAAGTCAGTAGTACTATTATTATGCTGACCTAAAATAATAACAACACCTATTATAAACTTGTCTCTGCTTTTTTTATCACATGATTCCTCTCTGTCTTCAGTAATATTACTTTACAGATATTCCCTCTCTGCGGGTTAGAACAGGAGACTCCAGTCTGGAGCCTCCTAAACCCTAATGCAATACCCTGTTTGGGTACAATTCGTACTGGAATTATTGTTAAGCTCTGCTGCTACCTGTCTTTGGCTAGTGTTTACACTCAGCCCCGAGCCTATAGTCTGAAGGGCAAAACCAACAATCGCAGTAGGACAAGGATACCAGTCTCCACACTAAATGCTCTTTATTGTTGCGTTTATGCAAAACAACCGGCATTATTTTTATCTTTTGCGGGGATTTCGCCCACCGCGCATAGATTCCAGCATGCATGCATAACAACACTGCCCTCTCGCTCCTTTTCTCTGTACTTACCTCAAGAAGCTTGTGTCCCTAAAGCAAAGTGAGTATTTCCACTATGCGTCTTCTTTCGACTAGCAACGGGGACCCGCAGCGGTGAAATCAGCGAAGAAAATAATCAACTGCGTCAGTCTTGCAAGACGAGACAGCCTCTCTTTCTCCTCTAGTGTCTTATTTCTTCAGGATATGGAGCGATGTTGAACTTCTTATTTCAACATCATAACTACTACGGCCCACTCCCGAGGCGGTAGGGATATCAAAGAAACTAAAGAATGCCGAAAATGCATGAGCTAATTTATTCATAGACCACCGTGAATTGTTTACACTCGACGCCCACGGGGCTAAGTGATTCTCTCTACCCGCCGGTTTGCCCGGGTAGACCAGACCTTCAAGATGGCGGGTGCAGCCTCGTGGGTAAGGAAAAGCATTGATTTGTCAAGACTTCCCAGAATAAAGCTAAATACACTGCAGGACCTGCCTGGGGCATTGAAAAAGGTAATTTTAGTTTTAAAATAACAATAAACATTTCCTTATGCAAATTTATTGTGTTATCCACAAAGTTTGAGGTAATTCCAAACACAATTTTGAAGTTATGAGCTCTTGAAAAGTGTGGAATTCTACAAATAACCACTAGCTTATATTTCAGCCTATACTTGTCTAATAATGGCTTTGGTAATTTTTTTACATTTTCTGATTCACATTTTCTGATTCATATCAGAATTTACACTATGGGGGAGGGGTTGGGCCCAGACCTGGGGTTAATTAATTATAAAACATCAATTACAATTACATGCAAACTTTTTGAGTAATTTTAAAATTCATTAAAAAATCCAGTTCTGATCGGAATTAGCTCAAACTATGTATACAACATCAGGACATGCATACGTATCAGAAAAAATAAAATAAAAATGGAGAATTTTCTCCTAGCCATTTTTGACAAAATACCATGGATCTGGGTTTTCTCCAATCATAAAGTAAATAATAATAATAATAATAAGAAAAAGTGTTAAGAGTGTGTGACAGTGACAGACAAGAGAAATTACGAGAGAGAGAGAGAGAGAGATCAAATTAGGAGCAAGAAAGGCGTTTTAATTTGTATAGTAATTAATGTAAGTGGCTTGAGGCAAGCATACGTGTATGCAAATAGATGACAACCCTTGTTTCCTTGTTGTCACTTATAAACGAATTAATGGGTCACTTTTAAGGACTTTCTCTTGTTATCGAAATTGATTTAAAGCATTATAATTAAGTTAATGTATAGTATTACTTAGTACTATGGCAATCTAATTATTGCTATAGTGTGTATGTGTGGGAATGTGTATGTGTACCTTTTAGATAAACCACAGATATGTGAGTGGTTACAGTATCGCGTTACATTTTGTAATGAGTGATCCATTTCGTGTACAGAGTGTTTTATTGCTGTAGGAGCGTAGAGTTGGACGTGGCCCTGGGTCTAAAAGAGGGAAGACTTGCGGGCGTGGTCACAAAGGCCAAGTAAGTAGATGGTGAGTTATAAATGGTTTGTAATGGGTTCGTAGGGTCAGAGAAATCCTAAAAGCATTAGGGTCGGTTTTGAAGGAGGACAGACGCCATTTTATTTAAGAGTACCGAAACATGGATTTAAAAACAAGTATGCTCGCCTTTCTCCTCTCTCTCTTTCACTCTCTCTCTCCCTCTCTTCCCCTCCCTCTCTCTCTCTCACCATTCCAGGTTCAGAGTGGAGTACAAACCTTTTAATTTAGGATATTTGCAGCACCTCATAAACACAGGGAGAGTGGATCCCTCTCAGCCAATAGACATGTACACACTGAACAAGGTCAATACTCTTGGGCACATCAAACATGGGATAAAACTACTCGCAGACGTAAGAATAAATAAATAAATAGATAGATAATAAATAAATTAATAATTATAATTAATTATGCAGTCGACACAATGTAGAAATATGCATAATGAATAATGATTGTCCATTTATTGATATTTTAGTTCCTTCTTGATATTACATTATGCAAAAGCTCTATTGTGGTATTGTACTATACGATAAAGTCCTGTTATTCTATTTCCACTTGTTTTGTGTGTGGTTAGTATCCAGTAATTGAATTAGAGCTCTCTGAAGTAGCTAAACCACTCGCAGAGCATCACTACTTGTGTATTATTATCTCTCTCTCTCTATTTCTTTTATTTTTATTCTATTCTTGTCTTTCGTTCCTCTGTCTCTGTCTCTCTCTCCTCTCCCTCTCTCTCTTCTCCAAGGGTGCAGATTCGTTCACTTCTAAAGTAGACATAGAGGTTAGTCGTGCTTCCAAAGCTGCCATTGATGCTATAGAAAGAAATGGAGGAACGATAACTACGACTTACTTCAATAAACTCGGTCTTAGGGTTCACCTGAAGCCAGAGAAATACGAAGAGGGTAGGAAGCCACGCCAGGCCTTACCGGACAAATATGACATGAGGTACGTTAAAAATTGTTTTTTTTTTTCAATAAAATTATTTTACTCTTTTAGATATTATTTAAATCCTGAGAACAGAGGATATCTTCTAACTGAAAAGGGAGAGCAAAGACTAAAAGTATGATAATAATAATTATTATGCACTAATCCATTGGTTATAACATACTACAGTCTACAGTATGTTTTTCTCCATGATGTTGTTACTGTGTTTTATAGCTTACAGTATATATAATTACCTAATGCCTTATATGCAAAAGGTGGCGACAAAGCCAGCTAAGTTTTTGAATTTTTTGTTCCATTAAACATATGTGGCCCTGATTCTGTTATATAATTATTGGTTAATTATTATTTTATTAGCGTTGGAGTAAGAGTAACAGTTTTTATTTAATAATAATTTGTTCTTCCTATCTCTTTTATAGGAGGGCAATATGGCTGGTGCTTATCTCGGGGATGATGGTCGAGTTCATATTCCAGGAAAGAAAGTTACTCTTTATTCTGAACCATCACCGCCAAAAGATAAAAGTAAAGGAAGTGAAGAACAATGACAACAACAACAACAACAACAATAATATGTATTAAGCACATCATGGTCTTTAGTATAATAAAGAATGTAACTTTGACTGAGTCAAAATTAGGTGGATGAAAGCAAGAGCATTGATGAAAGGGTCATTTATAAAAATGAGAAAGGCTACAGATTAAAAAATAATTTGAAACCACATCTTATTCACACCTTGAGGTATAAACAATTCTTAATAGGGTGCCAGAAGTTTTTGGCTGCTCTGCAAATTTTTTCCACCCAACAAGATGCCAAGGATAAATTCTTGGCTCCAATTTAAAGAAGCAATCCTGCCATAGAGGCAGATGCAGTTGCTATGGAATATGCTATTGCAACTCGAGTGATTTTTCAGTGAACAATGTAGGAAGACTGATAGTCCATGAAGCTGTAAAAGGGACGAGAGTACAGATGAGTAAATATGGAGTATGCAGCTTAATGTCTTCTAGCTTTGTTGTAATTACTAGAACAAAAAACATGGTGAGATAATATGAACTCTTCCTTCCTTAAACCACACCAAGAGAGTCACGCGAACAATAGTGATATTATCATGTAGATTACTGTGGCTCTACATCATTACATTGCTGTTAGTATGTCTTGATACACTAGCTTGTTCTAATGCTATTATTATTATTATTATATCATTAGACATTCATAGTATGATCTTGTGTGGAGTGTTTTGACTATACGCAAAGATCAAAAGCTGCCCCTACAATAACAAGTCTAACAATAAAATTAATACGAAGTGATTCTTCTGTCTTATTCATTGTTTTATTTTGTATGTCCATGGATGAATAACTGGTTTATTAACATAAGAGAAGAAGAGACAGAAATTAACATAAAGAGTAGGGGAAGGGAGAGAGAGAGAGAGGGAGAAGGACATACAAGTGTGAGAAATAAAGGAAGGAAACAAGCTTGTTACTTCCCTGATCTAGTAAGCCACACAGTTCACATCACACATGCCACTACAAGCGTGTGCTCTCCAAGGAGACAGGCATAGTGTTGCCAGGCAATGATACAATCATACCCAATAAATGAATCACAATAATCACTCAAGAACAAAGAGAAAAGAGGTGGGAGGGAGGGAAGAGTAGATGAAAGGACAGACAAAAGAGAGAGAAAGAAAATTAAAAGGTTTATTTTTAAGAAACAAATCCACTATTGACCGGTTGATAGTTACTGGTTTTATGGTCGGACGGGTTGGGCGAGGCTTCGTAAGTTGCTATGGTTACTTCGTGTCTTACGGCCTACATATGGAATGAAGTACACTAAAGAGAGAACTAGGAGTATACACACATTAACAATAAATTGGAACAGTCACTTAGATATTGTCAAATGTCAATTAGACATTCCTGTACCTCACTGAAATCCCCTCTAAGTCCTATATAGTATACTCGTGTGGTTTCATCTCCGTAGTTGCCAGGTATGTGAATCACTAGGCTCGAGACAGAGTTGAATCTTGATGTCCTACAAGGAGAAGGAAGAGACAATTCCTGTCCTCTAATCGCTGCTAATACTCGGAACTATAATTAGTGCCAATAAAAACAGTATTAAATTCGCCTTTAAAAAAATAAACAAAAATACCAACTCTTACTACTACTATTATCGCTATGACACATATGCATTAGCATCTGTGAGATCACTGACGCAAACCCATTACTATATACTTTATAAGATTACCTCATGCATCAAAGAGATGCTCTGTAGTTACTATCACACATATCATAATGCTATTAGCCTCCCACCTTATGCTGTACTGTATGCTAACAAACAGTATTACTTTATTGGATACTCCTTCTCTCCAGTCTCGTCGTGTGCCACTCTTATGGACTGCTCTGGTTCCCCTCTTACTTCATCAAAACCCTGTGGATTACGGTTCTTAAACCTATATTAAATATTAAGGCTGTTCAAGACCCCTTGACTGTACTTACAGTCTGAGCTCGTTTGGATGCTGGCCCCCTTCACCTCCGAATAATACCAGACCCTTTAGCTTGACATTACCGGTAAACCTGTAGAAACATATTGGATAGATCAACTCTGAAAACACTATTAGTAACTATAATGGGAAACTTGGATCAATTCTGATGAAAGATAGAATTTTACATGCACATTTCATTCTATACAGCATTATGTACATGCATAATACATGTATATTTGATTCTTATTATTAAAATATAAAACAATAAAACATTGATTATTAAATGTACTTACGGTATGTAAAATAAAAGCTCTTCATCAACATCGCTCTCAACATACTAAAAAATTAAGATAGAAATTTAACTTGGACTAAAATATTACATAATTATATGCAATCAATAAAAAACTCAAATAGACACACACAATCTATAAACAGACTATCATAATTAACACATGTACATGTAAAGGTATATGTACATGTATGCTGTCACGCTCGTTGGTACCATTTTCGTATCCAATCTTTCCTCCCAAGGCTTGAATACATTCTTTCCGGAGTCTTCTTCACTCTCATTCAAACACTTAACGTTAATCAAGTCAATCTTTTGGTAGAGACTGTAGGCTAAGGAGAGGTCCCCTGGGTCTCCATGGGCGTGGTCACAACCTCCATGTCCATGATGATGATGATGGTGATTACCATCCGCCATTTTGTCTCCGTATATTAAAAAATATTATCCGTATTCCTTTGTATACTGGCTACCCACGTGCTCCCATCATGGAGGCTGAAGACTCTACTCCCTCGACTTGCACTACAAAGAAAGGGAAAGAGAGTCAGGCAATGAAGCCAGCGAAAGGAGGGAAAGCTAAAAGGAAGGAATATAACCGCCGGAATGAGCCACAGAGCGTCCTCAAGGTACAGGATGACAAGGAAGAGGATGTGGAAGCATTACAGGCCTTTGATTTCCTTTCTGCTCGTGCTAAAGAGTTCAGTAGTATGCTCTGGGCTGTCCGTAACAAAGGAGGCGCCAAGAGAACCTTCCAGAAGCTCCCGCGTCACATGAGACGGAGAGCGATGAGTTTTAAAGTCTCGCGTCTTCCGTGGAGAGAGAGGGAAATGGCAGCTGCTGAGGTAAGGGATGGGATTAATAGTGAAACAGGTTCTGTAAGTGGTGTGCATAAATGGCTCTGAAATCACCCCAAATTTTTATTACATTTTCTGATGCATATTGATGTACTTATGCTGTGTGGAAAGTTTGAGCTGATTCTGACAAACAATTTTTGAGTTATGAGCATTTTAAAAAATAAGCCAATTTTTGAAAAATACCCAAGGCTATAGCCCATGGTTTTTTGCAAAAAATGGCTCCGAAATTACCCCCAATTTTTATTACATTTTTTGATACATATTGATGTCCTTATGCTGTGTAGCAAGTTTGAGCTGTTTCTGACGAATATTTTTCGAGTTATGGCCATTTTAAGAAAATGTGAAAATTCTGAAAATACCCAAGGCTATAGCCCATGGTTTTTTGCAAAAAATGGCTCCGAAATTACCTCCAATTTTTATTACATTTTTTGATACATATTGATGTCCTTATGCTGTGTGGAAAGTTTGAGCTGATTCCAACAAATAATTTTTGAGTTATGAGCGTTTTTTAAAACGAGCCAATTTTTAAAAAATACACAAGGCTATAGCCCATAGTTTTTTCCAAAAAATGGCTCCGAAATTACCCCCAATTTTTATTACATTTTCTGATACATATTGATGTCCTTATGCTGTGTAGCAAGTTTGAGGTGATTCTGACTTCAATTTTTTGAGTTATGACCATTTTAAGAAAATGCCAAATTTCTGAAAAATACCCAAGGCTTCCAAAAAATGGCTCCAAAATTACTCCAAATTTTTATTACATTTTCTGATACATATTGATGTTCTTATGCTGTGTGAAAAGTTTGAACTGTTTCTGACAAATATTTTTTGAGTTGCGGCCATTTTAAGAAAATGCTAAAATTCTCAAAAATACCCAAGGCTATAGCCCATGGTTTTTCCAAAAAAATGGCCCCGAAATTACCCCAAATTTATATTACATTTTCTGATACATATTGATGTCCTTATGCTGTGTAGAAAGTTTGAGGTGATTCCGACAAATATTTTTGAGTCGCAGCCATTTTAAGAAAATGCTAAAATTCTGAAAAATACCCAAGGCTATAGCCCATGGTTTTTTCCAAAAAATGGCTCCATAATTGCCCCAAATTTTTATTACATTTTCTGATACATATTGACATCCTTATGCTGTGTGAAAAGTTTGAACTAACTCAGACAACTAATTTTCGAGTTATGAGCATTTTTAAAAATGAGCCAATTTTTTAAAAAAGCAAGTTTTTTCTCAAAAAATGGCTCTGAAATTACCTCCAATTTTATTAATTTTTTAATGCATATTGATGTCCTTATGCTATTCAGAAAGATTTTAATTCATTATTATTACTTCCAGTTAGAAGAATCAAGCGATGGCAGTCTAGCGAAGAAAAAGAAGAAGAAACAGAAGCGTAAAAAGTGCAACAGCAGGGAAGACTATCTCAAGAGACAAAAGGATGGAAAGAAATGGCTTGAGACCCACATCTGGCACGCAAAGAGGATGCGTATGGGAATTAAATGGGGATACAAGATCCCACTGGAGTCTTTTAGTAAAGGGAAGCGTGTTAATTATAGATTCATGAAGAAAGGGACACTGATATCTGTAAGTGAGTGCATTGGGTGATATAATCATTATGTAATATGGTTATATTATCACTTAATTGTGTGTGTCTATTGAATTGAAGCTGGTTCAGGGGTTCGCTAAGTAAGCGAAAAGTATGCAACTTGACTTCAAATTTTGATTGAAATCAACTCAAACACATTTATTGTAGCAATTAAGAATTCTCTCCTATTGCAAACTGGTATATTTGGAGCAACTTTTTAAAATTTGTTAAGAATCCAAAATTGGACTGAATCAGTTCAAACTTTCTATGCAACATAAGTAGTTAAGTACATGTATAATTATGTACCAGGAAAAATATTTTGCCGAAAAACCTGTACTATTATAGTACAGGGACTTTAGCCCGGTTTTTGAGCAACTTAAAAATTTTTTAAAAATCAAAATTTGATCAGTATCAGGTCAAACTTTCTACACAACATAATTACATGTGTTTAGTAATAATTATTTTGTTAAATGATATTAATTTTTTAAGGATATTTCTTATATGGCCTGCATTGAAGTTGAAGGCAGTACTAGATCAATGATGGTTGAGAAACTGAGCTGTGCTTTTAGCAAGGACAGTGGTAAGAGAGAGAGAGAGAGAGAGAAGCGGAGAAATAATTCTTCTTTACTGAGCCTAAATTGTTTTACAAATTTTAAAAAGATCCAGCTCTATGCATGCTTGCTAAGGTTTTTAGGAAATAGAGCTTTGTGTGTAACTTTGATACAAGTTAGTGTATCTGTTATTCTTCTCTCTAGATTTCCATTCTCTTGATGTTATCAATGGCCTCAAAGAAGGTGTGACAATTATGTATCATCCTTTCACGTATCCTCATTGTTCGGTGGGTCAGGTTCTACTGCTATGGCAGCCAAACACTTTGGACAACTCTTGTAAACTATGGGTCTGGTGCCTACCAGCAATAGTGAACGAAATAAAAGAGATAATTGGCGAAATAAATAATCAGGAAAACGACAAAGAGAGAAATATTTTAAGTTTTAAAGTTGTCCCTGACCTTTTACGATTTCGATTAGTCGGCCCTCATTCTCACCTCGTTATCACCTCAATACTGTCGGCTCCGCCCGTTAAAGAATTATCAACTCAGTCAGCCCCAGATACAAGCACACCCCAAGCAGCGGCTGCTGATAGCGAAGGATTAGTATATTTACGATCTTTACCAAAATGGGCCGAGTTTTCTCAAACGAGTCAGTCCCGGGGCTGGTGGGTTGAGAGGGTGACCCTAGAAGATGCTCATAGATTAAATGAATTATACAATGTTAATACAGAGTCTTGTGACATGTTTCCAAATGGTTCTGTACTCTCTCTCTTCTCCTCTGATCCTCGTCTTACCCTACCTGTTAAGAGAGGATCAACCGGTTGTCCTCCTGCACAGGAAGGGAGTGAGAATAAGAAGGACTTGGAGGCATTGTTGAAGGATCTGGAGTCGGAGTTGGTAAAGATAAAAGAGAGAGGAGAGAGGGAGGGAGAGGAGATCGAGGAAGATGTACATGTACATGTAGAACAAACTGATTCTCTTGAAATTGATTTGGTCTCTTCCTGGCCACATCCATCATTGACCACACCCACTCAATTTCCGTTCATTTGGGACGAAAGTGTGAGAAGTGATTCATCATTATCACAGCTACCTGATCATATCATCAACGAAGTTAGAGGAAAATATTTTCTAAAGCCAGAGAGTATTAACTTAGGACATGAAACCAGCGTCCTACCTTTAATGTTAATTAAAAGACAATATCCTGATACACTCTGCCTACCTGATTCAATTCACGCCCACACACTTGATTACCATTCCCATCCGCACAAACAGCTTATTAGTGGGTGGGATGTTATATTGCCGTCTCGTTGGGGCATGTCCTTTTGGATATCGTTAATCTATCGCGGGGCCCGCCCCCTCGGGTTTAACGAGCTTAACACTTGTTGTCACCTTGAGAATCTCTCTCCTTTGTTCCCACGGGATTACCCGGATACGGTTGCCGGGCGGGATGAAGAGATCCAGACCCTTTCTGAATGCTCGTCCCAATATGGACGCTATCCTCCGGATAAGAGACCAAACTTTGGAAAGTTGAGGATTGCCAGTCCATTTCTTCCTCAGTGGAAGGAACTAATGGACTCTATTTCTAGTAGTGACTCAAATGAGTTCAATCAACCGGAAAAGAAAATAAAATTGGAAGTAGAGATGAAGGAAGAAAATGTAAAGGAAGTAGAGAGACATGATGATGGGGTCATGATCTCTACTGATAAATGTATTTCTTTTCATGTTGTAAGACAGTCTTCCTTGATAGATATCTTGGAAGGTTTCAGATCAGAATTAATCAGTAGTGAGGCTCTTTCTTTAAACTTTACTGATATTCTTTCACGGCATGGTATCAATCGGTTGCTTAGTGATAACCCTCGTTGCTTAGTAACGGTTCTTTGTGAAGTTGCTTCTCATGGAAAAATCCCGCCTCAGTCTCTCATTTCTCTCCCGACTTTCTCCGATATTTCTTCTCACCTCTCGGCCGATGGGCGAGGGTTTCTGGGACCGTGTGAGCCTCTAGCCCCAAGGGGCCTGACGTTTTTTGAAGGAGGCGTGATTTATAGCGGAGTATACTCGATGAACCGTAAGGAGATGAAGGATTTGAATAAAAAGAGGAAGAAGGCACTTCAGAGGAAGAACAGGTTGAGAGGAGAGGGTGAGTGTGAGCTCACACAAGAGGAGAAAGGTAAGTACATACATACATGCTCTTATGTTGTATAGAAAGTTTGATCAAAGTTGGATTTTTAAAAAGAATTTTAAAGTTGCTCCAAAATTTGTAACATACAATGTACATGTGTGTATAAATCTTTTTTTTACATTTTTAGATCTCATCCAAACTCCTGATATTGTATTTAGATTGACTCCGCCCACTACCTCTAGACAGACGATAGGTTATATTGGACAGACTGTTGGTTACAGTCACACTTACTCTCGCTGTGTGGGCGTCGGTCATCTCTCACTTCACTGGTGGGTGGAGTTGTGTCGGTTGGCTCATCAGGCAAAAGCTGGGAGTGTGGTTGCTCTTGTACGAGGTCATTCTACTCAGTATTACATGGTGCATGTTAACTTGTATTTATGGAGGAATTAATATTCTATTAATAATGTAACTAAACTAAACATATTAATGAAAAATGATATAATGTAATTAATAATAGAAATGTTATTAAACCTAGCTAAAAAGAAAAATGCTATAATTATTTTGTTTGATTAAAAATGAAAGTTTTTCTAATAGCTATTTAAAAATAAGGAAGCATTATGAAATCTATTCTCGTTACTTATTCCTTTTCTCCTGAACCATGTCCACTGTCAAGACTCGCAGTAAATGAACCAGTGGGACTGGCCTCGTTATTACCAGCAGCAATCTTTTTATCAGGAACCTGATCAGAATCACACTTTAGCAATGAATCTGGACTGATGGTTTGAGTGTGAAACTTGAGGTAGCTTTTATACAAGACTCTCAATTCGTCATAGCTTTTACCTTCCACTTCCTTTTCGTCCAATTCAAGTTTGTCATGGCTATCATTCGGGACAAGATAGCAGTTGTATGTTTTTTGATCTGCCTTCTTGTAAGTAAAGAAAAGAGCAGTATTGTTGAAACTTTTAGAGGAGTTATCCTGATACACTGTGATGTAGCGATGTATGCCGCTGAAAGACTTTTCTCTCTCTGCTTCATGCTATAAATAAAATGTGCATAATTACAGCTCCAAACTGCAACCTTTCCTTACCTCTTCAAGTGGGACTAGCTCAATCCTATCCTCTTTAATTACAAGGCACACACAGTACTGGCTACCATTCACCATCATATATTCATTTTTATCTGTATTTTTTGCCTTTAGATAAAACTCACCTATTATATATAAGTCATTTTATTTTATTACGATATTGGTCTATTAAGACTATTACCGGTATAAAGTATTGCTTACCATCACTGTCTGGGCTGTAAGGTGTTGCAATAGTAACTTTCTTTTTTGTTTCAATTAGGATTTTGTCATCACTAGAAGTGAACTCCTGCATGGTGTGTGTATGTGTGTGTGTGGACAAGTATACATTAGCTTTTCATAACAGTAATTATAGTATCGGCCTGTTTTTGTTTCAATTCAATAGTATAATAATATAACAAACAATATTAGACCTTTGCGGCCTATGTTGAATCTATTGTTGAATCAACAAAGACACTATTAATCTTCTTGATAAAGGAAGCATTATCTACTTAGACCTTAGAGGCTCTAATTCTCATAGAACTACTTGTTCTTATTTCATGTGCATGGGTAGCCTATGGTATAATGGGACCTAATAAAAGTAGGAGTAGGAGTTTGCTAGATAAAAGCACCATAGGAGTGGGAGTTAGCAGTAAGCGTGGGTGTATAACTGATAACTAAACTCTTACTATTGCTTTGTTTCCTGTTGCTGTACATGCCATGCTACACTGGACTTTCATCCTTCCTGGACTGTCTCCTTTTGGTATGGATCTTATTACTATTTTTTTCTTTGCTGCTGTTATTGTGCCACCTTCCACAACTTTTATCCTTGATTGGCTACCTCCATCTTGTACCATAGGCTCTTCAGATCTATAGATGTCCATGTGTGTATATGAGAGAAAGAAAAGAGGGTAAAGAGTATCATATTAGTACAATCATAATATTCATAAGGCAAAAGAATTTAGCACTATACAGCTCTCACACATTGCTACATGCAGTTACAGTATGTGAAAGAATAGGAGGTGATATTCATTGGGAGCAGAGAGGGGAATCCTTACAACTTTTTCTGCACAAGCTGTGAAGCCATCAGGGAATCAAGCATATAATGAATAGATACTGAAAATCACACTCTTTTGAAAAGGTTAAGATTGCAAACAAAACTTATAGCTGAGCTAAAGCTAGTCAGGCGTGGCCTTTAGTTTAAAGCTGCACTGAGCCTATGCAGAATAGTCATGGCTGTATGCAGCATCATTCAGTGATGAAACTCTAGACTAGATAATCTGGCTTACTGTAGATAGGAACCTAGGCTTACTCTTTCACAAATAATAAGAATCCATGAAATATTTCTTGACTTTGAGTGCTGATCTCCATCGGCTGTCCCTGCATATGATCTGTTGACTTGGCTCTGCTAGACAAAGTGACTTCGACAAACAAAGTGTCTCCGTTTTGTTTTGCCTCATTAATTATTCATAGCCAATTAAGGATAATACAGTACAGTGCTATTATTAAATCAAAAAGAGCTAATAGAAATGTTAATGTATAATAACTAATAAGATAAAAAGCAGAAGATATAAATGTTTGAAAAGTGAAAACTATCTTTCATTTCTTGTCTCCTGAGCTGCACTGAACACTGTGATCACTAAGTGAACTGGTAAGGCTGGCTCCATTATTACCAGTAGCAATATTTTTATCAGGCTCTGAATTGGGAACTCTTTCTTCATCACTAGTACTTTCAAGACTTTTTGGACTGGTGCTGAACTTGAGGTATTTTTCATCCAAGACTCTCAATTCATCATAGTTCTTACCGTCCACATCAATTTCAAGCAAATCGATCTTGCTTGAGTCATCATTCGGAACAAGATAGCAGTTGTACATTTTTTGATTTGCCTTCTTGTAAGCAAAGAAAAGAGCAATGTTGTTGGGACTTGAAAAGGAATCATCCTGGTACACTGTGATGTAGCGATGTATGCAAGACTTTTCTCTCTCTGCTTCATCCTATGATAAATTTAATAGTCAAATTCTCTCTTCACTCGTAGTACAGCTCGAAATTTCCTTACCACAGTGAGAGAGACTAGCTCATTTCCACCATCTTTTACTTTAAGACACATACAGCGCTGACTCTCATTTACCATCAAATACTGATCGCTTTCAGTGTTTTTTGGCCTTAGATGAAACTCGCCTATTTGCAGGAGAGAAATATTCCATGGATCATTTAATTTTAAATTATACTTACTATCATCGTCAAGGCCATATGGCACTGCAACAATAACTTCATGATCTGTTGCTTCTACGATTTTCTCACCAGAGTAGAATTCCTGTTGTGTGCATGTAAGTGTGTGATGTAATAGTTGGATATAATATTGGCTATTAGCAGCTCAGATCATTGAAGCATACAGACTATATAGCTAACAAAATTAATGCTACTAGACCTCTGCCCTTTGGATATGTTTTCACAGCACTGTGATGAAGCAGCAATTATAGAAAGGACAGAATCCTTAGACCTTAAGGCCACCATACAAAGGGCAACATTGTTGCTTGAAACTTTGTGGTTACTTCGATCTTTGTTGCTTCAAGTTGACCACTGCTCAACTTGAAGCAACAAGATCAAAGTAACCACAAAGTTTCAAGCAACAATGTTGCACCGTGTATGGGGGCCTTAAGGCTTTTTCTATCTATATAAGTACTTTATATGTACACACATCTCTCTTACTATTGGTTTGCTTCCTTTGTCACTTTGGACTTCTATCCTTCCAGGATTGTCTCCGTTTGGTATGGATTTTATAACAATATTCTTTTTTGTCTCTCTCATTGTGCTTCCATCACTCAACTGATGGATGGTGCCTTTTGCTCTTGAGAAGCAACCACCGTCTCCCTCTACAATGTCTTGAGAACTGTGCAGTGAGTGTGAGAGGGCATAGAGTATCATATATCAGTACAATCGTATTCATAAGACAAAAGAATTTACAACTTTGAGTTAGTGCATGCTTACATTATGTGAAAGAATAGGAGGTAATATTCACTATGGGGATCTTGGGAGTAAAGGGGGAATCCTACACACAAAGCTGTCAATAATGGTGCCCGTTGGTTTGCTATCAGTGGCTTGCTATTATAGCAAAAGTACATGCAAAAATTGCATCCTAGTTTATAAAAGGATTCTAATGGCCCAGTAGTTGATAATGCTTAAGCTCCACTTTGTACCAGCAGGTGCCAAAGGCAAAGGAGGATATTGAAACCTTACCCTTTCTCATGTAATATCAGCCCATGAAATACATCTACTGGTACTTCTTGACTTGGATCTTCTTTGAATTTCCTCAACTGTCGCTGCATATCATCCATTGATGGCCGCTCTTGCTTAGACATAGCCATGATAACTGCTTCTCACTCTGCTTAGCTTCTCGCGTTTGTTTGTTTGTCTCATAATGTAAAACACTATTCATAGCCAAAAATGATTATTTAATAATAGTTATCTCATTATTAAAAAATTTAAAAAGGAATGTATTACAGCTACACCCAAAAATACAGTACACTAAAATCTAATGCTATAATGTAAGGGGTAGTAATGGGGAAAGTATGAAGGAGAATAGAGGGGTTGCTAGTCTTGCATTGCCAGGGCCAGGAGAGTCGGATCTGGCTTTGCAAGACTATGTACGTGTGCAAAAAATTCGTCAAGTATAATGTTCTTTTAAGATTGTTCCAAACTACTAGTCTCACTCTCGTCTCCACCGCCCACACCCTCTCCACTCCCGCCATTGCAATCTTTTAGGGATGATCCAGAATCAATGCTTCCACCAGAGACTGAGCTCTCGCCATTGCTATCTTTGACAGATAATCCTTGCCCAGAATCGCTGCTTCCACCAGAGGCTGAACTCTCTAAGGAATGAGTAAGAGTGCCTCCTCCATTCCTAGCCTCTGGGTCGTTGGTGGAAAGTATATGATGATGCTTGATAGGCTCAGCATCATCAGTAGAGTCGATAGAAGTCTCGGGATTCGTAGTAAAGTTCACATATTGACTATGAATCACTCTCTGTTGATCTTGATTCTTGTTAGTCACGTCAACTATTTTGAGGCAGACTTTGCAGGAGGCTTTAGCGTCTGATGCTTGAGGTATAAGGTAGCAATTGTATTGTTTCTTTCCTTCTCCATACGAAAAGAATATGGCAATGTCGTGGTCAGCAGAACCATACTGGAACACAGTC
The DNA here is from genome assembly GCF_000090795.2 of Amphimedon queenslandica. Taxonomy (NCBI): domain Eukaryota; kingdom Metazoa; phylum Porifera; class Demospongiae; order Haplosclerida; family Niphatidae; genus Amphimedon; species Amphimedon queenslandica. The sequence continues at coordinate 102,618 of NW_003546254.1, read as the reverse complement.
AAGTATTGGATGACATTGGTCTCTCTCTTTATGTCGGTCTATTAGAACAAAATGTATGAGAATAACTCCTCTCATTCTCTCTCAATTTCTCCTTACCTCACTAAGAGAGACTAGTTCTGGCCGGTTGTCTTTAAGGACCAAGCAGATACAATGATTTTTTTCATTTTTCATCTGGTACGAATTAGTTTCTGTGCTTATTGCCTTTAGATTGAATTTACCTATGCAGCATATATTATTATTATTATTATTATTATCATAATACTAATAACATGTATTTTCTACCTACCTTCTCCTGGATCTTTGTCATATACTACAGCAGTAACCACATCTCCATTGTCAGTCGCTTCAAGAATTCTTTTGTCAGCATAAAACTCCTATATTAAATTAATGGACATCATAATACAAACAATCTAATCATCACAAGTTTATTTCACTTCATTATAAATTCATTTCACTTTATCAGCTTTCAATATTGTTTCTCAAAAACACTGCCACTACTAAATTTGCATTTACACTCACCACTGTATTGCTTCCAGATTCGTCGTAAAATATATAGCGTCCTGGAGTTTTTTCTGTTGGAGTTGAAATCAATTTAATCTGCCTCCTCTCCTCCCGAAAACTAGGACGAACAGAATCTCTAATCTTTGACAAGCCACCACCATCCCTCTCCACGTCTGAATCTGCTCTAAAGGGGCGAACAGGTCTAGAAGGAAAAAGAGGAAGTACATTACCATTATCATTTACCAAAATTGGCACCATATGTCTATTAGGGGGGGAAGCCAAGGGAAATCCCCCGCCTAAACAGTTTAGCTAAGATGTATTGCGCACTATGGTATATTATCATAACTGAGGGAAAGCATAGTAATGATAGTATTAAAATTACATTAAGAGGTGTTAATCTGTTCTAATGAAGCAAGAACAGACTGAGGTAAATAAAGTACTTGCAGTAAATAATTACTCACAGTAGAAGACTTACTCTTTTTCGATTATAAAGCCAAGAAACATTCCTTCTTGTGTGAGGCGAGGTGGAGCAGAGAGGGGAGGAATCAGTGAATCTGGAGGGGTCTTTGTACGGACAGGAATATCTTGTAGCTGCCGCTTCATTTCTTCTAAAGTAGGCTGAGGCTTTTGCATTATGACTCTATCTTCTTATTAAGTTCTAGAGGCTCACTGGCTCAGGCACGATCATGCAGCAAATTTATAGGCTCTCCCCAACTCTACACACAAACACATGACATGAATAATAATTATTAATTAATACAGTCCATTAATTATAATTTATAAATCTATTTTAACCCTCATCATGGCGGCATCTCAGCTCTGCTCCAAGCTTTTTCAAAAGAGTTGTGCTATATCTGAAGCGACCAGCAAGCAATCAGCAACAGTAAGCAAGGTCTAGCATCATTGGTTATGCCATTATTTTCACAGATACTATTTCTACATGGGCTTGGAGACACAGGGTTTGTTAAAAACATAAATCAAAAATGTGTATTATTTTCAGAGCTAAGTAATTAATATATGTACTACCCCGCCCATCTTTAATTACAAGAATAATTTATAATTATTTATTGGATGTCCAATCGTCCAGCGGCGTGATGTACATGTAACCCATAAAGAGGCAATTGGGGGTTACCCTTCCCTCTTCTACCTTTAATGTGTTATTATGGTCAGTTAATGTGTCTGTATGAGGTTTGATAAACCTGCTGTACCCGTGCCATAACTTCCGCGTCTGATCTTGTGGTTTTATGTGTCACAACATGCCGAGGAACTTGAAACGATCTTTAATAATAACTATGATTATTGCGGTATGCGGTAACAACTTCTAAATTAAACCTTTCTGTTTACTTGGACTCGTAAACCATTCCAATGTCCAATTTGAGCGAGCCAATAATTGGATCTGCAGAATGACGATAAATACTGAAATCTGTTCTTATTCATCTCTGCATGTACATCAAGTTTTATGGCATAGCCAGTGCACTTTAAGCAGGCATTGTTGATAATGGAAGTGCCGATCAAAATGAAGATTTCTTTTTGTGTTATGGCCTAACCTTGTAAGAGTCACCTGTGTTAGAAGGCTTGTCATTTCACGTCAAGTGTTTCTTAGTCTGGCTGTAGCTTTGAGCCAATACCAAATTAGAACTTGTGTTAAAAATGTGTTTCACAAAGACCAACACATCAAAGCGTGACGCCATCATGTGACTCATTACATCATGAAAGTTCTTTCTGAAACATGATCTTAAGTTTCTTGGTGTCACGTTACATAGCACTATAAGCTAAACTTTAAACTTAAATGACCTTTTATAGTAAAATAGATTTTTGTTTTCACGATGTGGTTTATGCTTAATTAATTACACTACTTCCTTACTATATGATTTCCTTCTCTCCCCTTCTCTTTTTCACACGAACTTTCTTTCTTTGAACTGTTTCTTTCACCCCTGTCTCTGTCTCTCTCTCTATTTCTCCCCCTCTCTCTCTCTGTCTCTCTCTTCTTTCATTCATATAGTCATGGCTGGTGTCAGCTAATAGGTGAAATCAAGCAACCATACATGTCCTTGATCTGCCCTACAGCGTAAGTCGAATTAACACACTACCCATTCTTTATTGAACTGCATACTTCATACTAGTCCAGTCATGCCTGTCACCTTGAACAGTGGAATGAGGATGCCAAGCTGGTAAGACCTGTCATCTCAATGTATGTATGATCAATATTAGAAGGCTGATGGATTCAAACACAGACCCATTAGCTTAAGAAAGGCTTTGTGTTATCATTATGATTCTCCCTATTGTTATTTCAAGTGGTGTCCATTGACAGATGAGTAAACTCTATCATCATTATTATAAACAGTTTAATCCATACTCTAATTGGTGTGTAGGTGTACACACATGCACATGACATTCTGTCGTACGTGTACATGTACGTGTACGTGTACATGTACATGTACATCTGGCATTGATTGGTTTGAGCGTCATACTGAAACCAAAAACTTTTCGTAGCTTGTTTTTTATTCACACTTGAATCCTTAGCGTAAACACTGAAAGAAAAACAAGACAGATTCTTTTATAAACAAGTTGCATATACTCTCTATTAAGACTACAAGCTCTTCTAATGGCTGTATATTATTATGTAACGAACTAATGATATCTTTTCTTTGAACAGCATGTTCAGTTATTGTATACATGTTCTTGTATATTTTTATGCAATTTTAGTGTCCTATATACTGTACATACACTGTAAATTCAAAGTGATTGTCATAATTTATTATTATTATTATTATTATTATTATTATTATTATTATTATTATTATTATTATTATATCAAAATGTGCTATATTTGTTTATGCATTCTTTGCCTCATTATTTCTGTATAAGGATTTTATGTCAATTTCTGTTGTTGTAAATATTTCTCTCTCCTTCTCAGGTTTGATTTGTACAGTCTGGATAAGGAGGGACGGCAAGACGAAGAAGGCATAAGAGCAGCTGCTAAAAATGGTGAAAGAGAGAGAGAGAGAGAGGGAAGGGAGAAAGAGAGAGAGAGAAGTACATGTATGTGAGGGAAGTGTTGTGTGGCATAATATGTATAATATTGATTCATATTTAGTGATTTATTGTTGATTTTTGTCTTGTCAAAGATATACCAAATCAAAGATCTTGTTTGCATATCTCACTCATTCTGTTCCATTAGTTCATGATGCTATTGAAGAGATTGAGAAAGGAGGCACACCCACCAACAGGATACTGTTAGGTAAATGAAAGGACTGGAGAATCATTATTGATTGTTATAGTATTTTAATGTGTTTGTTCCAAGTATTATTAATTAAATAATGAATTAAACATTTCTTAGCATGATCCTACACAAACTTGATTAATGCATCAAAGCCTTTGCCTGTCAAGTTTGCTGTCAGCCTGTCTGTCTCTCTATCTTTAGTAGTCTCTTTGTCTCTGTCTGCATTGCTCTATCTTTAGTAGTCTCTTTGTCTCTGTCTGCATTGTTCTATCTTTAGTAGTCTCTTTGTCTCTGTCTGCATTGTGTATCAATCATATACATACAGTGTAGCAGTCAAGAAATATTATTTCTTGTAGTAGTGCATACATACATGTGTACATGTACATCTACATATCCTGCAAGCCTCTTGCACACAGTGCCAGCTACTAGCTAATATGTCATTGTTGTCCAACACACACTCTATTTTTGCTAATTGTTACTTTCATTCTCCATTCTCCTTCCTCTGATACTTCCTCAAGGTGGGTTTTCTCAAGGAGGTTCGCTGGCTGCTTTTGCTGGACTCACCTACCCTAAACCTTTAGCTGGTCTTCTCTTACTAAGCTGCTGGGTACCACTTCATGACTCACTGATGAATGTAAGGGAGGGACATCAAATCATGGAATTATACACAAATTAACTATCATGCTTGCATCTCTACAATTCCATGCAGTTTAAATGAGTCTCGTAGCAGCTGTTTCTGACCATTTATTTTCCAGCATCTTTTGTTTGTATATACATGTACATATACATGTGTTATTGATACATGTACATGTAATGAGATTGTTTTGTGTTTAACAGCTCATAGAGGAAAACAGCTCATAGAGGAATTAGATATTAGAGAGGCTATACATAAACATTATATAGAAGCCACAAATATTTGTGTTGGGTGATTTATTATTAAGTATTAATTGTATCAAAGCAAGTAAACTATAATTGTTGTCATTCTTCGTTTTATAGGAGTCAAATGATGTCAATAAAGTCATACCCATTCTGCAGTGTCATGGTAAGTGGAAAATGGTATTTTAGTCATATATGGGCAATGGTGAGCTGTGGTGCCACTTTTGTCAGCATTACCATGTGGTGTGACGCGTGTTTACATGTAGATCCAGTCATGCACATTGTGTACATCCAGCTCAGCAGCTTGTAGCATGTGCTGTGTTAGCATGCTTTAATGAGCTACAATCATGAATGTGATCATGCATTGCTATTTATGATAATGATGTCATCAATTGGGCTAGTTCCAACTTCCCACTATGAATATTATACTAATATGGTGTCATATTTACTGCTAATGAAGACTGTAGCACTCTATGCACACACACACACACACATGCACATTTTGTCTTCTGCTTTTTATGTGTTCTCTCTCTCTCTTCATCTTCCCTTATACTCTTCTCTCCATTAGGTGATTCTGATATGATGGTTAAATATTTGTATGGTCAGAAATCAGCCGAACTACTAAGTTCACTTAATCCTAGCAACCACACCTTTAAAACTTACAATGGATTGGGGCATAGTTCTGATCCCAGAGTAAGTCTACAATTGAGAATGAATTTGAAAATAATAGAAAATAATAATGGGGAGGGGGGAATTAAGAATTTCCAGAAAGACTAATAGGAAAATTAATGAGCATAATAGACTCAGCCTTAATAATTGTAATACATGTATAATGTGTACGTTGTTTTTAAAATGACGCAAAATAGACCTAGGCAGATTAGAGTGGGTCTCGCTCATGCTCGCCACAATTAGAGAAAATGTGTCATCTACAGGCTTGGGGCGAGTACTTTGGTACTCGTACTTAAGCATGCTTAAGCACAAGTTTGAAAGTATTTGGTATTTACTCAAGTACTTTTGAACAAAAATTACAAATACTCGTACTGTACTTAAATACTAGTATGTTTTTAGTGCTTACAAGTACTTTGAAGTACATTTTTTGATGCAATGCTAATGTGTTGAAATAATAAATACTAGCTAGTGTAAACCACATATATTTACCTCCTGTGGGTCCCATACTATGACACTGGCCAGTTTGGATTTGAAAAGTTCATAAGATGTAATAACCATCTGATTTAATTTATTAATTTTAAAATTAGCTTATTAATTATTTGGGTGTGGTCAAGTGCTTAAGTAGTACTTAAGTACTGCAATAGAGTACTCGTACTCATACTGAATACAATTGTAAAAATGAGGGATTTGTACTCGTACTCATTTTAAAAATCTAACAGGTACTTGTAATGTACTTAAATACTTTTTAAAGTACTTCGCCCCAAGCCTGGACTCATCTATTATTTACTTTATTATTTTATTTATTCAATTTATTTGTAGGAGATGAGAGATATTGAGGTGTGGCTTGGTAAGCTCCTCCCACCTGTGGGTGGTGCCATGTAGAAATTTGAGAACACTAGTTGCTAAATTTAATTTCTTTATTATAATAATTAACTATAATAACTATAATAATACAATGTTTTTGCTTTAAAAAATCATTTGAATAGTAGCAAAAAAATTAATATCTAACAACAGCAAAAGAATAATCAATATAATAATAAATGTAAATTAAATATGCTAACAAAAATATTTTATAAAGTGCTATTTGGGTCAATTTTTTCAATCATCACTTTCACCATTCTACTGATGTCATAATCTGGTTTCCAGCCCCAATCTGACCTTGCTCTTATGTCATCTAAAACTTGTGGCCAGGATTCGGCTAAAAATAAATCAATTATAATAAATACACGTACAATTATAAATATTTACGGACAATATTTATATTGCTGTAATCATAGTATGTACATACAAAGTACAAGTACATGTACATGTAATTTGAGAGTGTTGCCTCAGGCTATTACATAGTGAAAAAACATCTGCTCAATGATGCTAAAAGAGTTCATATACTTTCACATTAAAATAAACATAAAGGTCACATAATGTGTGTCTCTATTGATCCATTTTGTCAACTTTATGATAAGACAAAATAATCCCAATGAATAAACACTGCAGCAAGTAAAGTGTACATGTACTAGATAATTTTGAAGAGGTACATATAACTCTTGGCAAATTGTTAGATTTTTGATGATTGATACATACATGTACATTGTACATGTACATGTACTATAAGGTTTTAATCTGATAAACTTGTGGCCATAGTGGGTGTAGCTATCAAAAAGTCAAGATTTCCCCATTCAAAAGTACCAGTATACAGTGAAGTTATACCGTATAGCTCCAAATTTTCGTTGGTAAAAATTTTTGTTAAATTTGTCAGGTATAAAAGTCCAACGAAATTCATAGCAGATGAAATTTTTATTCTACGTGAGCAGTATGTTTACTAATAATAAAAATGATAAAAATTTTGATTGATGAAAATTAATTTTGACAAGAAATCAAGATTTTGACGAAAATTTTGATTGACGAAAATTTGAAACTATACGGTAGTACCCTCTCTCCTAATAACTAACCAATTGATTGCTTCCTCTCGTCAGGTTCATAATCAACCCTCATCTTTGGATAATATCTTTTCATTTCTTCCACGAGTTCCTCTGGACTGAAACTCATTGCCGTCACGTTATAAGTTCTCTGAGTGAGAGCCTCAGAGGGAAACTCCATGAACTCAACAGCTGCTCTCAGACAGTCATCAATGTAGATCATTGGTAGGCGTGTGTCCTTCTTGAGGAAGCAGGAATAGTGACCGGTCTTAGCAACACTGTGAAAGATGTGAACAGCGTAATCTGCAGAATATAAAATTTTAGTATTATTATTATTAATATACGTGTAGTACCAAAATATTTTATTTATGATTATTAGGTAGGGTGTTGCTCAACAAACATTTGAATTTTACATTTTCTAATACACATCGATGTCCTAATGCTATGTAGAAAGTTTGAGCTGATTCTGGCCAATAATTTTTGAGTTGTAAGCATTTAAAAAAAAAATCAAATTTTGAAAAAATTCCCTGTACTATAGCCCATGGTTTTTTCTGAAAAATGGCTCCGAAATCACCCCCCATTTTTATTACATTTTCTGATACATATTGATATCCTTATCCTGTGTAGTTTTGTTTGAGCTGATTCCAACTTCAATTTTTTAAGTTACGGCCATTTTAAGAAAACATCAAAATTCTGAAAAATACCCAAGGCTATAGCCCATGGTTTTTTCTGAAAAATGGCTCCGAAATCACCCCCCATTTTTATTACATTTTCTGATACATATTGATATCCTTATCCTGTGTAGCAAGTTTGAGCTGATTCCGACTTCAATTTTTTAAGTTACGGCCATTTTAAGAAAACATCAAAATTCTGAAAAATACCCAAGGCTATAGCCCATGGTTTTTTCTGAAAAATGGCTCCGAAATCAACCTAAATTTTTATTACATTTTCTGATACATATTGATGTCCTTATGCTATGTAGAAAGTTTGAGCTGTTTCCGGCAAAAAAATTTTGAGTTATAAGCATTTTTTTTAAACTCAAATTTTGAAAAAAATCCCTGTACTATAGCCCATGGTTTTTTCTGAAAAATGGCTCCGAAATCACCCTAAATTTTTATTACATTTTCTGATACATATTGATGTCCTTATGCTGTGTAGCAAGTTTGAGCTGATTCCGACTTCAATTTTTTAAGTTACGGCCATTTTAAGAAAACGTCAAAATTCTGAAAAGTACCCAAGGCTATAGCCCATGGTTTTTTCTGAAAAATGGCTCCGAAATCAACCTAAATTTTTATTACATTATCTGATACATATTGATGTCCTTATGCTATGTAGAAAGTTTGAGCTGTTTCCGACAAAAAATTTCCGAGTTATAAGCATTTTAAAAAAAACTCAAATTTTGGAAAAATTCCCTGTACTATAAGCCCATGGTTTTTCCTGAAAAATGGCTCCAAAATCACCCTAAATTTTTATTACATTTTCTGATACATATTGATGTCCTTATGCTGTATAGCAAGTTTGAGCTGATTCCGACTTCAATTTTTTAAATTACAGCCATTTTAAGAAAACGTCAAAATTCTGAAAAATACCCAAGGCTATAGCCCATGGTTTTTTCTGAAAAATGGCTCCGAAATCACCCCAAATTTTTATTACATTTTCTGATACATATTGATGTCCTTATGCTATGTAGAAAGTTTGAGCTATTTCTGACAAAAAATTTTCGAGTTATAAGCATTTTTAAAAAACCACATTTTTTGAAGAAATAGCAGCCCATAGTTTTTCCAAAAATCAGCTCCAAATAATCCTCAATACAGTACATGGCCTTTTGGCCAAAATTCATCAAAACTAAAATTAAGTGAATTCTGCATTTTTATTACATTCTTCTGACACATATACATGTACATTAGATTTTTAATGAATTTTTTAAAGTTGTCGAAATTTTCCAGAGACCATAGGCTATAGTACTGTTGTACATGTACATGTACATTAAAGAGTTCTTTGTCCAGTACATTTAACAATAGACTGCTCCATTGCAAAAGGCACTATAGTATGTACCTGTAGTCCCTCCACCAGGCTCAGTGTCTGCCCCAATAACTCCCGGAAACCTTAGGGACCTGAAATCTAACCCGTGCTGACTGTAATACTACAGGAAGGAAATAAAGAATAATACACATGTAAATAAATCACCCATGGACAGTGTAAATACATGGACAGTGTAAATATAACATTGTAAATATAAGCTTCTATAAGGTACTACATGTATACATACATGTATCTCTCACCTCTCCCAGTAGCTCCATGTGGACTTTAGACACACCATAAACAGTTCTTGGTCTCATTATTGTTAGATCAGGACACAAGACTTTAGGCGAGTCGGGACCAAAGGCCCCTATGGTGCTAGGAGAAAAGAGCCTTAGCTTATGGAAACTACTACTACTCCACAATGTTGTGAAACCCATCAACATTAACCTGAGAGGAAGGAGAGAGAGAGAGAGAAGGAGGAAATGTTGGACTCAGTAAATAAAGGCCTCCATACATTACCCCATATGTTGCTAGCAACATGTTGCCTAGTGTATGGGGGCCTTTATAAGAGAAGTTAGCCACATGCTCAATGATACAGTATGTGTCATAAAAAACAGGTACAGTTTATGCTGTGTTGTGTATAGTAGTTTGAAGTATGCCTACTTTTATCAGCTAAAAATACAATTTGTTTTCATTTTTAAATACCAAAAATTCAACCGTGTGTACCTCCAATGCTTTTCTTGGGTTCAATTCCCCGACAGCTGATAAAAGAGCAGAAAAGTGCACGACCCAATCAATACCATAGTTGACAACAATTGAATTGAGATGCTTTATATCCAAGACGTCAGCATACAAATATGGACCTAAAAATATAAAATAAAACAACAACAACAACAATAATAATAAAGCAATAATAATAATAATTGTGGTATTGTGGGAAATGAATCAGTCAAGATTTTGTGGGATTTTATGATCCAATGTGATCATTATATTGAGTCTCTCTACTTCATGTAACATGCTACCCAGCCACAACAAAGGCTTACCACAAGTTGCAAGCAACAATGCTGCATAGTAGATGCCCACCTTTATGCTCAAGCTTTTGACAACAAACTCTGGAGCTAGTAACTAAAGGAATTACAACTGTAGGCTCCTTTCTCCAAAAAATGCCTCAATTTTACACATTGCATTTAGAAAGTTGGAGCATGCATTTGTATGCAGTCCTTTGCCAAAAATGGCTATGGCAAACGTTCAATAATTAGATTTTCTAATAAAGTTTGAGGTGTGGAAGACATATATCTGCACATAGCATTGAGGCATACTTATGTCTTCTGATGTAATTCAAATAAAGTTAACTTAATTGTTACTTTGTTGTCACATTACAATGTGTATACTATGGTATGCTAAAGGGTATCAATAGCAAGTACAATATGAGAGCTGCTATTGTCTCAGTTTACCTTGAGATAATATTTCTTGCGTTGGTTTCTTAATATCAGACAATATGACATTATCATTGCCATATTTATTCCTAATAATAGATGTGTGCAATAATTATCTTAACACTTGTAGATGCAATGATATTTCATTTTTAAAATGCAAGCAATGCACTGTTGCTATTTACTGCCCTATCTAAATAGACACGGGCTTATTAGCAGGTAACTTTATCGGTGCTATTACTAGACAGTCTAACCTCATTATTTTAGCCATTCCAGTTCCAAGCTGACCCATTCCTCCAGTAATCAACACTCTGCGATTATTATCAGCATCATTAGTACTAGCACTCCTCTGGCTGGCCTTGCCTACCAGACAGAGCCCTCTCCTGCTGAAGGAAAGAGGAGAAAAGAGACGAGAAAGAGACATTTTTGGCTTCGAGCTTCGTGCGTCGGGGCCACGCCCAAATTAATCTCATTCACACCTCTACCACGCCCAAATTTACACTACACGTGAGTGAATGAATCTGATTGGTTGAGCATTCTCTTAAGCTCCGCCCACACACCTGGGCTTTGTCGCATTTATAGCAAACAGCAGTAGACCAGAGAATAGAAAGAGTGAAGTGATGCAAACTTGTAGAATTACTGGATTAAAGAACAGAAGAATTTTAAAATTATACAGGAGCTGTTCGGAAGCATAAGCTGCTATTAGCAAAAGAGAGACGTCCCTGCATTCAAAGCTACAATGGAGGATGGCGGTGAGTTGTTCTTGTGGCTACTTGTCCCGTTCTTTGAAACACTTTTCTTTGTACAAAGAGAGAGATTTTAGCCTACAGGCTTTAAATAATTGCTAGCATCATGCATAATGATATCAATAATAACGCATGCATCTCTATTGCAACATTCAGTTTAATTTTTAAAATAATTATTTATATTGTAAACTGTACATGTACATGCATGTATGTGTACATGTACATGCATGTATATGTACATGTAAGTACAGACTCATATGCAATATATATACACATCCTCCTAGTATATAGTGGGTTAGTGTTTACATTCAGTTTGGGCTTCTCACTAGTAGTGACAGCTTACATGGTGTTTTGTGGTGGGAGACCAACCCTGAGAACTTATTCAACCATCATAGTACAGTCTAGTGTGATAGTGCATGATGTGGGTAATTATTATTATCATAGTGATTAGTGTGAATGGAACTATGAGCTATATGAGGGACTGAAGAAATGCGATTAATTTGCTGTTGTATTATCAAGGGAATGACAGTAGAATGTTGATCATTACAGTTGATTACTAGAAAATCTCATTGCTAGAGAGAGAGGGGGGAGGGGGGAGAGTGAGAGAAGGAGATGCATATCAAATTTAGCATTATGATAATGAATCTCATTTATTTAATTTTCAAGTGATGCACTGATGCTACTGACTGTTGAATGAATCTTATTATGACTTTGAATCTCATTAGAGCGTGTGTACTGTGTATGTATCATTTTTAATCTCATTCATGTCTGCATGCTTTATTGAGTATCAAATGTCTGGATTCACATTATCACCGTCTCTCTCTTTCCTCTCTTGTCTGTCTCTCTCCTTATCTCCTTTTCTTTCTATCTCCCTTCTTTTCTCCTCTCTCTCCCTTCTTTTCTCCTCTCTCTCCCTTCTTTTCTCCTCTCTCTCCCTTCTTTTCTCCTCTCTCTCCCTCTCTCTCTCCCTCCCTCTCTCTCTCTCCCTCTCCCTCTCTCCCATCTCTCCCTCCCCCTCTCTCCTTTTAACTTTCAGATGCTAGCGTAGCATCCACTCCATCTTCATCCTGTCAAAAGTGTCTACTCTTCTCTACAACGTGTCTCTCCGTACTTTACTGGATCCTTTCCCTCATATTCTACTCACTGGAGCTGCTGTTTGGCTCATGGTCCGCAGCACTATACTATCAAGATGGCCAATATGCTCAGTTTGGCGTTGTCGCAGCTGCTATTTTGATACCCACATTTGTCCTGGCACTTGTATCCCTTATATGGTATTATGATCAAGACAGACTATACAGGTTGCTAAGGGAGGCACACCCCGACGACCAGGAGCTAAAGATGTACAAGAGACTCATTGGGACCTCATCGATATTCTCTCACCTCATATGTATGGGCCAGCTGTACAGGTAGGAGGACTACGGTATCTTTATTATGTACAGTACATTATTAATGAAAGGGTGACCTTACAACTCATTAAGTGTGTGGGTGTGTGATCCTTTATAAGTATTGATACATATAGTATAATTCATGCATCCCTAGTACTAGGCTAAGTAGGCTTATTCTGCCATATTTGTACTGTGGGGATTGATGTATTATTAGCTTTATAAGGAGAGAGAGTGTAGGGTGTGAAGTGAAGGGAAAAAACAGAAAAGTGCTTTGCTTGTATATTGTAGTGTAGCAAATGACACTAGAACTAAGCCTTATCTACTCTATCTTATACTCAGTATTGATTATGAGTCATACAATGTACATGTATTGTATTTAGATTACTCCCGCTCATTCTATCTATGCACACGTAAGCACATTAGATAGTGTGTAGTCTCATTATACTCTGCCATTGGGAGAATGTGTATTGTGTAGTCCTATTTGTATATCATTTGCTTGACACATGTATAGCTCATGTCAACAACACTGTTGATTGAAAGTTGAAAATGCTCTGTATCACAGCACACTGTTATTATTGTACAGGAGATAGAGAGGAGAATAGAGGGGATACATAGAATAATAAAACAAGGAAATGTGAATTAGGAAAAGTGCAGACATTGCAAGAAGAGGGATAGATGAAGAGCAAGGGACAACAAGTGAATGGGACAAAAAGAAATAAAGATGGAGATTTGATAGTATTTGTTGTTAGTGGCTTGTGTGTACAAACAAAGCAAAGACACTTCTCAGTTAGTTTTCAGCAAATGTGATTATGTTTTTATCACGAAGTGCACCTTTAGCATATAATCTCTATAGCCTATGTGTTTGTAATGAGGATGTTCATTGCGTTTTGTTGTTGTAGTTTAATTTCTGTGTGTTTATTGGTTGCGGGCAGTTAATGATTGTTGACGTTTGTTTCTGAGAACATAGTTAGGTTGTACGTGGTTGTTATGAGTTTTGATGTGGTAATGGATGCTTCCTCTCTCTCTCTCTCTCTCTCTCTCTCTCTTCCTTTCTCTAGGTACGGTCAACTCATTTATCTACATATCACGAGGTCTAAAGTCTATGACGTCATTACGTTACAACGGGATTCCTCTCTCCTTCGTTTCCTACATGGTTTCCTCGTTTCCGCTCCTCTCCTCTCAGTCCAACTCTACACCATCCTAATGGCAATAATAGACTCAAACTTTACTCTTCAGTTAGTCCTATCTCCTCTACTAATTGTATTTGCTTCGGTCGTATCATCAGCTGTATCGTTATTATTAACTCTCCTGGTGTATATATTATCAGATAGACTTCATGCCGAGAGGAGAAGGGTCGTCATACCTGCCTACATTGTCACTTTCCTTTGGCATTTATTCGTCATTCCATCACGAATATTTGCCATGGTATTATTTGCAGTTGCCTACGGTCCGTACGTAGCCGTGGTCGTTGGGGTCCACTGGGGAGCGGCAATTATTTGGACGCTAGCCGAGAGGACAAATTTCTGCGGGGATCTTAGCACCACGCCCCCAAAGAAGCGTTACCTTCTAGAGCTCCCGTTTGTGGGTGTGGTCTCTTTTATATTTTTATTCATTTACTTTAACGTCCGTGACGGCTCCACAATGGTACGTATAATCGTTTATCACTTACTAACAGCAGTAGAGACCTTGCTCCTCTCAGCTCTCTTCTATGTCGCTTATCCAAACCTTTCGCTTTCCCCATGGGTTTTTGCTCTCTCCGTCAGTTCCTACGGACTGGGCGTGGCCTTCATGTTCCTTTATTATGCTGCCTGGCACCCGAGCAGGACGGAGGATTGCTTCCTTTGCATCGGTTGTCCAAAGTCATGCGAGTGTTGTCCTTGTTTCTCAGACAAAGGAGAGCTTCATCTTGGTAACGTGGACCTACCACTTGATGGTGAGAGGAGAAGGGATAACCCCAGAGATGAGGAGAGGAGCAGTGGAGGGGATATCGAGGGAGAGGAGAGACCAGTCACTGGTAGAAGGACACCAAATCAAAATGGCTTTTATCCCTCTACTCCTCACAGAGCTGGTTCTTCCTCTATGAATAATATCAACAGAAGTACCGGTGGTACGCCAACGCACGTTAGGCCATCGCTACAACTTAACAATCACTTCTCGTCGGCAGTCGAAATACCACGGAACACTTCCTTATATGGGGGCAGTGGGGGAGGAGAAGAAAACCCATACTCGCTGCCTTTTCATCACGTGGGCGTGCCCCACACTGGCGCTTTGTCTTTGGAGAATATCAAGAGAGTCTCTCCATACAGAGCTCCTTCACGAGGGAGCCTGAGAGAGGGAGAGGAGAAAAGATGGCCGGTCAAGACTAAGACAGAGAATTTACCGAGACGAATGTTACCACTTGTAACCAACGCCAGTGACCCACGGTCCACCCCATTACCTCGTCGTGGCTCCGACTCTCAACTACTACCAGGAGCATCTTTAAACAAGAGCAAGTACAGTAACTTTAACGGTAAGCAGAGACACTCAATGATAGTCCATCCTGACTTGCAGCTGTCTTCTAATATTAATCTACCATCTCCTATTGGGGAGGAGCCTGGGGCCCTTGATGGAGGTAGAAAGTGGTCATCACCTCTTCCTATCCTTCACGTTAGCTCTGCTGATAGTCCTGGGAGGGGGAGAGGAGAGAGGGGGAGAGGCAGGGGGAGGATTGCTAAAGAGAGGAGAGGGTCTGGCTCACTCCTTCCTTCTCCTTATTCCTCCTTTATGTATGTTACTCCACCAACCCCGACTGTCAATACTAGCATGGCTGCTTCTTCTTCCTCATTGAATCCATCTTATCCCGTTCGAAGCTCCTCACAGCTTGAGACTAGATTCTATTTAGAGCCCGGGGCGGGAATAGGAGTAAAGAGATATCGCCATCGGAGTTTAAGTCCAGATGTACATTCGTCCGAAGGTAGTGGGTGTGGCTACCCCGCCTATTCTAGATCAGCTAATGCCACTCCTAAGCAGAGTCCTTATTCGTCCTGTAGGAGTAGCAGTGGCTGTGCTCCAAGAAAGAGGCGCTCTGGTTCCAGCAATCCGCTTCATTCCGGGGACCCAATGGTAGAGTTTACTCAGCTTTATACGAGCGGAGCAAGCCCCACCCACATGAGGAGACCCTCTTCTCGCTCGTCTGCTAGAGTATCCACAACCTGTGACGAGTCTAGTGATTGTGGAGCAGGAAGGAGAGGAAGAACTTCGGCTTGTTCCTCTGGTGTTTTTAGCTCCGATAAAAGTGACACTGGGTTTTCTGTTCCTCCAACCGGTAGCGAGGTCAACGAGCCACGCCCAGTGTTAGGGGTGGAGTCTAATGATGGGTGTGGTCGGGGAGAAGAGAGAGGGAGAAAGGACAAAAGATGGCAGCCTTCTGTTAACTCTGATGTCGGAGTAATGGGAGGAGATACCCTTGTATGAAGTACACTATAATTATTATTATTTTGTTGTTGTTGTTATTTATGTTGTTGTGTTGTTGTTGTTGTTGTTGTATAATTATGTGACTCTTTATTGCATTCATTCAGTTCACTTGATTTGACATGTATCATAATGATTATTAATACTTAATTTTATATTTAATCTTTGGCTTATATAACTTGTGTATGAAGCAGATCACTGTTATTGTAATTGGAGCCAAAATCAGCTTTGATTTTACAGTTTAGTCTGAGTGCTTGTTTATACTTATTCAATGTGTTTACACTGATAGCTTTTGCTTTCAGTCTTCAATATTTGCGTAAGTAATATTCTGAAGCAACTTTAAAAATTTGTAACGAATCTAAATTTGATCGGAATCCGTTCAAATTTTCACAACAACGTAAGGACATATTATGTACGTACATGCATCAGAAAAAATTATTAAAATGGAAAAGTCACATATTTTGGTGGCAAAATTTGGCCTGAGACCATAGTACAAGGTCATTGACAAGATTTTGAACACCTCTGAAATATGAAAAAAAAATCCAATTTTGTTCAAAATCAGCTCAAAGTATATACAAAACATAAGTACATGTATACGCATCAAAAAAATTATAAAATGGAGAATTGTCTCCAAACCATTTTTGATGGAATACCTCCTATACCATTGCATTTAAAATACACCCTGCTTCTGATTATCTGTTCAATTTATTAAAATTAATTTTGAAATTCAAAAAAGGCAATATTATAACACAGACAAGCAAACAAATAAAATTATTAGTTCTCTCGTTTAAGAAAAAAAATTTCCCTTTAATGTATTTATTTGATTGAAGAGGGTTCGCTAGGTTATACTACATCAGATGAGGATGGGGTGGAACCCTGCGTTGTCAGTGATGCCCTGTCTTCACTCCTCCCTCCAGATCCTGCCGTCTTTATTCTTAAAGCACCAAATAAATTAAAAGTCTTCTTCCTTGATCCAGGCGATATTTTTTCACCCTAACAACATAATAAAAGCATAAATAGTACACAGTCGATATTTTTTATGTAAATCATGTACAGTTTTTCAATGCATTTGTATTAAATGTAATTGACACACACACTCTAGTTAAGCTTTTATAATTGCACAAAAGTTTCACACATTATCTGTCACCTTGACTGTTTTTATTGACGGCAGCTCACGATGAGTGGGCACATCAATCCTAAGTCCATTAACATGTTCACTACCTCCTTCCCCTCCTCCTATACCAATGTGCTTAGCTGAAGCAGAAAACTCTGGTATTTGTGACAATAGACGTGGTTGATTTTTAGCTGACGAACTCCTATATACAGATCTCCCTCTCTCCTGCTCTGTTCCGTCATTGTCGAGTCCCTCGGCGCTCATATCTGTTTTAGAACCAGGAGCCCCCACGACTTCCTTTTTCATAGCAAACAGCTCAGATTTGAGTTCCATGCTCTCCGATTTCATTCCATGAGCGCTTGGAGGTTCGAGCAAGAATTTCTGATTAGGGTCGGCCATCAGAGACTGTATGTCTGCAGGTCCATTTCGAGAGATGGACCTCTGACTGCCTGAAAATTGAGATTGGCTGGACCAACCAACAGGAGGGGCTTCATAACTCATTCGCCTTACGGGACCAATTTGACTATGTGAAAGTAAGGAGAAAAAGAATACACAATACTCCAATGAGTTAACAGGAGCTGATCAGTTAATAATTGTGTATTAATTGTGTCATTAATTGTATGCATAATCTGCATGTACATGTGTATAATAATATCAGTAGAGTGCACAATGTACTTCTCATTCTCACGTATATAACTGGTCAATGTAAGTCACTATCACTTTTACTTACTTTTTCCCTTTCCAAGAAGTAGCCCCTCCACCTCCTCCTTGCTCCAGGTGTGTGTCAACTGAGGCCGAGAGGGTTTTCCTCATTAAAGGTTTCAAGTTTCCGGCCGAGCGTCTCCTCGAGGAAGAAGTAGTGATGGTAGGAGCAAGACCCTTCCCAGTCCGTGGGCTGTTCTCTTGATGCATATTATCTGGAGTTAGGATTGTGGGTGGGGGACTTTCTGATGGCAGCTGCTCGTTAGATGAGGGGGCGTAGTTGTAGAGGCTCTTGTTTAGCATTGATTTTTGAAACGGGATTGGAAGTGGCTCGGGGGCAGACATTCTAGAGTGGGGTCTTGGAGGCGGTTCCAGTCCACCCATTCCCATGTAAAACTCATCGTGATGGTGGGAGGTGTGTCTTTTTGTGACCCCGCCCATATCGACGTGATGATGTGGACTTAGATCATTGTTTAGTCTCCTCCCACTGGCATGATGGGTGTGGTTTGAAAACAAAGATTGGTAGAAGGCGCTGTGGACATTACGTAATTGTCCGAGGGGTTTGTGATCGACTGTTAGATGCTTACGTCTGTCTGGTGCCTTGCTTAAAATATCATATTCGGCCTATTAAGATTAAATATGGAAAAACATGTTATTTCCTGTGTTAATTATTGCTTGTACATGTATTTCATTTGCCATTTTACTGGCAATAAGAATATAAATGTTGTATGTAACAAATGTTCAAGGACAAAATTGATTTTTTAAAAATAATTGCAATCAATCATTACCCTGCTATGAGCCTGTTGGTCATCATCTTTACTTCTGAGGTGCTTCATTGAGAAACTAGGCTTGTTTAATATACCTGTGGCATCATTGTGCTCTGCAAGAGTAGAAAAATAATTATTAGACTATGCATATATACATATTACGATAAATGCAGAGTATTATACATGAAGTTAAAATTTTTTAATAGTACCTTGACTATGCTGGCTATGGCCATATCCTTGTGATAGAGAGAGATGCTCTGCAATAGTTTGATGGTCAGAAGAGCTAACTAACTTATCAATTGGATCTGCTGTGATCATTCTAAAGAATAATAAATACATTAAAAAATAGAATTACTTTATCCTTTGTAGTACCATTGACTGCTTTGGTGTAGCATGCATAATTTTGAACTGACCTTTGGAGAACATTTCTTCCTTCTGGTTGATCCATAAGTAAGTTGTATATTGCTGCCAGCCAATCACACCGGTCCCTTTTAACTGTTTCCTTTATCTGACTTGGTGTCTCGCCTAAAACTTTCTGCATTAGTTCAATGACCTATACATGAGTGCATGCAACAAGTTAAAGATCAATATTAGAATGGAGAAAGGCTAAAGGAAAAGGTAGAATTGACTAAGCGACCACATAAGGGAAGAGGGAGTCATTAGCTAGGGAAGCAGCTAAGTCTTATTAATAAATATTATTTTAATTACACATTAACGGTATTAGCACTTCACTTAGCACCAAAATAACGACAAAACTCTATAATGAACTTGGAAATTAATGGCAATAAGTTGTCTTTACTAAAGTGCAAAGGATTTTGTTTAGAGTCATACCAGGTTTTGTGTGATAGGGTCTGGTGGAGTATATTCATAAGGAATGAGCTGGTGAGCTCCATCTTTTGTTGTCCATGGATGATGCATGACGTCATCAAGTGATGCTCTTCTGGAAGAGTTTGGTTGCAGTAAATGACATATTAGATTTACAGCACCTAAAATATAACGTGCAAGGTAACTTTTAGAACCATGTAAGTTTTTCATATTAGCAAAATTAATTTCTTATTGGTTATTCTTTCTTTTCTCTCTTTTTCTCTCTCACTCGTTGAAAGGTGCTCCATTTCTTTTTCATGGTGCTCAGTTATTCCTGCACTAATCTGCTCTAGTAATTTCTGTCGTTTCTTTGTTCCTTGTCTTGGAGATCGAAATGGCAGCTTACCAACCAGCATTGCATACATATTGACACCTCTAAAAAGAGCAAAAAGTATGCCATTATTTCACACTATTGTGCATTGTTATAAAAATGATTATGCTCAATGCATGAATTTCTAAAAGAATTAATGATTATGCTGTATGTATGCATGTGTGTCCATTTCTTCCTTACAAGCTCCATACATCCACTTCAGGCCCATAATGTCTACCAGGAATGAATAATTCTGGTGCTGCATATTCTGGACTGCCACAGTGTGTCTGCAACAATGCTCCTGCCTTCTGTGCATTGCTTAAACCAAAATCTACAACAAAAAAGATACACTTTCTTGAACTGTCTTCACTCCCTATTGCATAATTAGCTGTCTCTTTCACTCACAACAAAGCTCAGAGCACAAACAAATATTTGCACACAAAAACACTCTTCATGACACTTATTAACAGAGTTCCATTCATGGTAGTGGAGAATATAATGCTCCCATTTAGGCTCATTGCACATTTAGCACAATCAACAGGCAGGATAGACTCACCAACAATCTTT
Organism: Amphimedon queenslandica; assembly: GCF_000090795.2. Lineage (NCBI taxonomy): Eukaryota > Metazoa > Porifera > Demospongiae > Haplosclerida > Niphatidae > Amphimedon > Amphimedon queenslandica. Next base: position 82,076 of record NW_003546254.1, on the reverse strand, counting down.
ACATATCTCTTCTTTTTGTCAAGCAAAATGTTTTCCATTTTAAGGTCCCTAGTGTATAAAAAAATAAAAAAGATAATCCCCTTTCTAGTTAACTTTAATGCAACATCATATTACTATTAAGATTATTTCATATGTACTCTAGCCTATAGCACAAGTTAACTGAGTGAGGTCTATGACATTCATAACTCTACAGCATTCTCAGTTTATCATATTCATGGTCTTATGCCTTCCTTTACTGGCTTTTCCTCAAGGTTAATGAACTAGGCTGTCAGTATTCATTGATTTGGTGTAAAGTGATATGTTAGCATGATATGAACTGACTGCTGCAGGGCCACACACACTGAGGGACTAGTAGCACACACACATACACACTCAGTGTGTTCTAGGTCCTGTGCATGGAACATGATTTACACTCTTCCATAAATGACGTGCTGATTTTGTCTAAGTGAGAAATGTAACACCTAGCCACATCAACACACCATTAATAAAAATAATATACTTGTAATATTTATATATCGCAATAATTTTCACTGTTGGAGACTGATCGTTGTTATGTGAACAAAGGAAAAAAGAAAATGCCTCACCTATGCACAATCCCATTTCCATGCAAGTAATAAAGAGCTGATGTCAACTGTCTTATGAATGGCCTAGTGGTAGCTTCTGGTAGTCGCTTTTCTTTAAAATCGTTACGAACAAAAGAGAGTAGCTCTCCACCCTCAGCTACCTCAGTTACAAGGCAGTACAAGTTGTTGGTTTTCATAGTTTCGTACAGTCGGATAATATTGGGATGTCGCAAGCGTCTCATGAGCTGTGCTTCACGGAGTAGGTTCTTACGGACGTATTCCTCCTTTATCTTGTCCGTTTCAATTATCTTAATGGCAACCTGCAGCAAGAGGGAGGAGATAAATCTTAATTCATTTTCAGTGTGCATTATGAACACTAATAATCACTGTTTACACAAACTATGACATACAACAGTGTATGCTTGCTATAGTTTGCATGCATTGTATTGGGTATAAGTCACTGTAGTTCATAATTGGTTGCATGGTGTTTATACACATATAAGTGCATGCATGGGCAGTGATGCTGTCACAGTTGTATTTACATTCTTCAAATTGATCTGGCTATAGCTTATGTAAATAAAGGAGTTGTGAATAGAAACAGTCCCAGGCCATATACAATTATATGCAAGGCCATAGGAAATAAAATTGATGTACCTTAGCTCTTGTTAATGTATGCGCAGCAGCTTCAACTCTTGCAAAATTCCCTTTTCCCAGGGAATGGCCTATCAGTACGTATCTTCCAATGCATTTGACATGCTTTGAGCTCGAGCCACTGCTTTGGCTGGAGTGAGCTGATGCGGGTCTGTGACCAGCTGTTGCTCCTGTCGTTCTTTCCTCTGGTGGCCCGCCGGATTCCTCCCTAGTTGTTCCTTGATCATTAGAGCTCATATTTTTAGTTTCTGTTTCAACACAGACTGTCTTGAAAGAAGTTTACTGGCTCCTCGAATGAGATGCGAAACGGTTTAATCCTTCTCTTTTCTGCTCTCGGGCTGGTCGCTAAGGTGACACCTTGATGAAGTGAGAATGAGGAGGTAGGAATAGCTCAATGGGTATTTAGCAAATAGGTCAATTAGCACCACCTCTTCGCCTATTATGTGCAGCTCTCACTTCAGAAGCAGTAGATAGTACTAGGCTATTTGCAATTCTCTAGTCAGTGAGTTTTATTTTGCTCTAATTTTCTGGCAGCAGCAGTTTCTCACTGCATTCTTATTTCCAAACAAACTCTTGAATTGATTATTCAAGAGAAAGTAAAATCAAGCATGTAACTTGACGCTGCCAGCAGCTAGCAACGCCCCCGTATATGCAGCTCCAGCCCCACCCTTTTGATACCGTAATTCTTACTGTTCTAATTATCAGTTGGTTGCTAGGCGACTTTAGAAAAATTGTTGTTGAAAAACACTAATAAAATGGCGGAACTACATGTAATAGGCCAGTTGGTTGGGGGATACGATTTCCATTCCTGTGATCTGTTCTGCAAGTGGGGACTGGCCCATGGTAGTAACTGGAATGTTATCGAGGGAAAGAGTGAGGGACAAACACAAGTAGATCATCCAAAGGCAAGTTATGAGCATATTATAATTTGAACCCAAACAAAGTTAAACACACCATCATGTATGTAATTTGAGCTTTTTGGTAATTGGGAAAAATGCAGAATCAAAAAGTGTCATTTTTCGAGGATCAATTGTTGTCATACATGTTGTATTGGCATGTAATTACATACCCCTACTTGTACTATACATACATGTTGTGAAGCCTAACTTAGTAAACTACTAAATTTGCCTTTTTTTCTAACACCAATTATGTTTTAATTATTGATAATCTATTATTATGTAGGATGGAACATTTGCAAAGTGGTCTCATCCAATTGGTATGTAAGGATACACGTTTTTCTAACATGTACATGTATGTTAGTGACTTAAAAGAATCTCTTCTCTCCATCTCTCCTTTCTCTGTCCCTCTCTCTCTTCTCTTTCTCTCTCTCTCCTTTAGATCTTCATTTATCTTGTCAGGGTCTGCAAGGTTGGCCGAAGCTTCACTTTCAAGTCTGGCACGAGGACATCTTTGGTCGAAATGAGCTCTGTAAATTAAAGCACAACAAAGGGCACTATAATAGTAATGTTGCACGTGTATGTTTTGTAGATGGATACGGGTTCATTCATGTCCCAACTGTTCCAGGGAATCACGAGGTAGACTGCGTAATATGGAAGCCAGTTGGCTCATTCATGGACCAAGTAACATGTAAGATTAAGCTATTACGAAAATAAATGTATTATTAATGTATTATATTTTGTAAAATGTATTAAAAATTAGCATCTATATTACTTTTGCTTTTTGCTTGCATTGTAACCATTGTGATTTTTATTACTTGTAGCATTCTTTATGGGTGGCGGACCAGAACTCTCTCAAGAGTCTCTTGTCCATTCCTCTGAAGACAGGCTAAGACTTAGAACTGAGTCTTCGGGGAGGGTAAGACTAAAATTGGGCATAATTATTAGAAACTTTGAAAAATTTGGAGTAGAGACTAGTTAGTATTTTATTTTATGAATTTTTTAATATTTTTAAGTAGATAGATGTACATACAGTCCATGTTTAAGTTACACATTTAATTTATTAATTTTGTTTTAATTGATTATATAATGTGCACTCATTGATGGACACCACCACACTAGTTGCAAATTTGGGGCTATTTTAACAGTTTCTAAAAATATATAATTTAATCAGAGTCAACTGAAACTCTCTACATAACATTAGAACATGTATATGTATTAGAAAATGTAATAGAAATGGAGAATTCTTTCCTAATCATTATTGGCAAAATTTGGCTAAAGACCCTGCCTTTCACCAGATTTTTGAGCAGCTTTACATGTGTAAATCATAAATTGTAATTCTATCCTAGTCATTTTTGATGAGAATTTTATTGTTAATTTTGAACGAATTATTATCATCAATAAACTCAAGAGTCAAGGCACTCAAATATATCAATTAATGTTTGCTTTGTAGCTTGCGGATTTTCCTCTCTCCATTTTTTAAGCAAATTATACGACTGCACAGTTTCTTTCTTATTCTTTTCTTTAATCTCTTGGAGTGTTTTGTCAGAGAAGCCAAGATAGCCACAGAGACTATTGAGGTCTTTGTCTTTCATGAGTCTACTGTACTGTATCAAGTCTTTATCTGCATGCAGTATTGGAAGTATTTTGTTATACCGTATAGCGCTTTAATTTCGAGGAGCAAAAATTTTGCTGATTTCATGGGTTAGCATGCAACTGCAAAATTAAAGATCCACTAAATATTCAATTGCCATCAAAGGTGTGGCACAAACATTGCGAATCCCCAAAAGTTATTTCTGCAGAAAATTGATTTTTATAAGTCCGCAAAATTTTAGCTCCGCAAAATTAAAGTGCTATATGGTAATAATTTATTGTAGCTAACCAGGTATTTGCTCCAGTGATGTTTGTACTTGTTCATCAACAGCAATGACTTCATTATTATTGTGTGGAGTAGCTGATGCTATAAGAAATTTTAGCTCCACAAAATTAAAGCGCTATATGGTAATAATTTATTGTAGCTAACCAAGTATTTGCTCCAGTGATGTTTGTACTTGTTCATCAACAGCAATGACTTCATTATTATTGTGTGGAGTAGCTGATGCTATAAGAAATTTTAGCTCCACAAAATTAAAGCGCTATATGGTAATAATTTATTGTAGCTAACCAAGTATTTGCTCCAGTGATGTTTGTACTTGTTCATCAACAGCAATGACTTCATTATTATTGTGTGGAGTAGCTGATGCTATAAGAAATTATAGTAGTTTATAGCAAAATTTGAGAATTTTGAAAACCATTGAAAGTTTTGTTGTTAAGGAAATTTTATTTGGGCTAAAATAATTTTTCATGCTATGACAAAGCAAGGACAAGCATTATTAGTGGTGGTGGAGAAAGAGCTGGAGAGGATGCTATACAAAATTTTAGATTTTCAATGCAGTAAATCTCACCATTTTTCTTTGCCAAATACTCTTCTATTTCTCTCCCAACTCTTCTGTTTTGTAAGATAGGTCCACACACAGCATTTTTAATAGTTTGCCATGTGTAAGGAGCACTTTTATTCTGCTGTATCTTCCATTTATGTAGCACCTTTGAGAGTTTCTCTTTGCTAGAGGACTGCCTTTGTTGTAAGGAGCTAAGAGCATTCTGGTCCAGCTCTAGGCAGATGCCAAGCATTGACCATTCATGTGATATGCAAGAGAGAAGGTCCATTAATTCACGATGAGATGGGCTTTCTAGAAATCAAAAATTATAAATACTGGTAGAACAAATCAGACATGAGGCGAGTACTTGGGTACTTTTCCTCTACAGAAAAGATATCAAAGTACTTTCAAGTACCTTGAAACATTTTTACAAGACCTAAGGTTGAGTTAACAAGTGAAGGTGTAGACTTGTGAAGTTAGCAAAATTTATGCTATATCAGTGCACTTCTAATAACCCAATGCAGCGATGCTGTTAAACGACTTTTTGTACAGCTCTAAACTAATGTTTATTGGATGGAACCTAACAGTTAGTTCACATACATAGCATTTTTATGTACATTTGCTGAAAGTACTTCTTAAATACTCTATTGAAGTACTTGTATACTCATACTGGGAATTTGCAAAGTATTTGGAATGCTTTAAAGAGTACTTTGCCCCATGTTAATGTACATGTATCTACATGTAGCTTATATTATTGTTCTCATAATGTTATTAACACATAATCAAACTATTAATGTAATATCACTGCATATTATATTTTTGCATTTTTTCTGTTCCCAAAATTAAATGAAGTATACAGCATTTACATGTACATGTAGTACCTTGCCAAATGTCATCTATTGCTGCAGCATGTGAACTCGAATCTTCTCTAGCTACATGTAGATTACATAGACAGACCTGTGCAGCATTAATTAAAATTGGCTTACTTTTACTGGGTGACTTTTGCTGTGCAATCATTGAACTTAATTTGATTGCTGAGCCTGCCTCTTTTGCATCAAGCATTGGTGCACAAGAAGAAATATCTTTTTTGTCAGTGGCAGCAATCACGAGGAAATCACTGCAGCTTGTCATATTCTTCACTGCAGATGAATAATCTCTCAGATCTTTTGACAGGAAAGATGTCAAATAATTTAATATTAATAGTATCTCACGTTGAAGTGTACTACTTTTTATGGAACCTTTTTGTAGTTTTGAGTTCTTTAGTATGTACTGTAAGTTTTCGTCCAAGACTCCCTGTAAAAGTTGCACTATTTCTTCAAGTATTTTAACAAGACCTGATACTTCAGTGACTGCAGCTGGAAGTGTCATTGTGGTTTCTTCTTCAGCTGGCATCAATTGATTCTCTTCTAGTTTTCTAGTGGGAAAACTCAGGAAATCTACTATGAGGGATGCTTCTTCTTGCGTGTTTTTAGATGCAGTGAGCAGATCGTGCAAGCTTCTCTTGATTTCTTTGATGTTCTCGTCATTTAATGCTTGAAAGACCTTCTCTTTGCATTTCTTTATATTCTCCACTAGAAGATCTAACTTGCTTCCAAATGAAGGGATAGAGGCAGCTCCAGTCTTTTGCTGATCACGACCAGGTGGAGTAGTATCTATGTTGGTAGCCATCATAAATGGTTTGGGTATGGTTTATTTATAATGGTTATGGTTTAAAAGTTTCGAAGTTTGAACTTTCTGAGATCTGGCGTAGCTGAGCTAGGGATCACGTGATCTTGTTTAATTATCGCGTAAAAATTATTGGTTTGGGCGCAATGGGCGGGGATTGGAGGGAAATCCCATATGGGCATGTCATCCTGCATGTTTTCTGTCTCTTGGTTTTCTTTCAATCTCCCTCCCTTTTGGAATCAGTAGGAAGAAGAGAAGGTTAGCCGTGACCTGGTTTTATACTATTTACTGGCGTCTCTATTATCCTTTGATACAGAGGCAAGTTTGCCCGTTTTAAACTCAAGTCAAGATAAGAACAAGTGACTGATTTAGGTAACGTTATGTATAAAAATATGTACTTTCTTTATGAATCTTAAGCTTTAAATTGTCTCTTTTGACCTTTTTAACTATTTAAACTTTTAAATAAGTATCATATTTCTTAACTGTAATAGTAACTAGTCAACTTTGTACATCACAAAAGTCAGCAGTCAAAAATATAACACTTATATATATTTCCTGCAACAAAGCTACATGTGTGTCGAAAATTAACACCACAAAGTTACCTTTGATTACATTGCGTGTTGTTAAGTAGCAAAACTGTTTCCCTGGTTCCTCATACCTTCCTTCTCTTACATGTATGATCTCCTCTCTTTATCATTTTTCTTTGTATTTTTCTCACTCTCCATTCCTCCTCTTCTCTTTCTTACCCTCTTTTCCTCCTTCTATCAATGTTTGTGTATAATTGTATTAGTTTCGATCGCAGTTACATGTAGTTTCGATCTCGCAGCATGTACATAAACATGCACGAAAATATACTTTTGCTTATAGGCACTAGGTTATATTTTGATCCTTGTAAATGCATTGATCCATTGATATTCTACTGTCAAAGGTTTGATAAAGGCCAGCATAGAGTTAGTTTTCATTTTAAATGTGTCTTTATGCACGTGTTTGTGTTTTGTTATTGTAGCCATTTTCCTTGTGAAAGTAAAACCTCCATCACTTTACCTTGGTATGTGTGTATTATGTGCATCTAATCTCCTGTACTGTATGTATTATATATATGTGTGTGTATCTGGCTATTGGATTTGTATATGTACTCAGTCTTGTGTGTAGTTTTTCACTTGCTAGTATACACATTAAGATCATAATATTATACTTTGCATCATTAGTTAAACTCCATTAAAATGATCGCTACATCAAGTTCAATATAATGTGTACATGTACGTACAGTACCGTATGCATGCACTGTGTATAAAATTTGATGTATACTTCGTGACATAAGACGTACTGTGTACTTTATGAACTGTGTACTTTACACACATGTCAGACTTTCTGTCTCTGTTGAATGTTGATAATATTAGGGTGTGTCTTTCATGTGTATAGGTGTATGCATGGGAATGTATCAGATACATGCACACGTGACGTGATGTGTCAATGATGCATGTTTCATGTCATTGTTTCATTATTTCCTTGTAATTGTTTCATGATAACCTCACATCTTTGTTGCATGTAGTTTGAACAGAATTTACATGTATTTCTTAACTTCCTTCATTTCAAGAAGGGAATTTTTAAAAGCGCAAGCACATGTAGTTTAGTTCTCCTCCTCTTCTAATGGAACTGCTTTCAGTGTTAATAATCTAATTTAATAGTCATAATGGGAATTTTTATGGCAGTAATAGCATTTCATTAATAATGCAAATAAGCTCATGATTGGTGGTGATGATATGAGGGCTGGATATGATAATAAAAGAATAAAAGTGAAAATGAGAAGTGGAATGTTTTTCAGTTTGCAGGCACCTCTTCTAAAAGGAAAGAGAAAGGGTTTATCATCCCCTCCCTTTGGCAGAGGAAGCAAGCACTTAACATTGTTTAATCCCTTTAACAGTAATAATAGTATAACATTGAAGCTACAGTCAAACCTAGCTGTCTATTCTGGAAACATTGGGACCCAATAATACCCCCAGCTCCTGATTAAGGACGTGTCCTTATTTCAGAGGTTCATTAATACGCATTTATATTGTATTGGGACTGCTACCTCATCCTTATTTTAGAGTCTCCATAACCACAAAAGCAGGCTTGACTGTATGATGTATTGTATTACATGAAATCCATTGAAAATCACTAAGTTCCAGTTATAGTAGTCATTAGTGTGGGCACTGTTTATGGTTGAGTTTGGTCAGGGTGTGTGTGTGTTTGTGTAGTGCTTTTATTTGTGGCTTTCTATTAATATGAAATCATTTGCTAACAGCTGATGGTGCCAAGAGTGTTATCGCCACCAGAAACAAATTGCAAATTTATAATGAGACTTATGATAAAATGGTCCTTCCTCTACTCCCTCTCCCCCCTCTCTCTCTCCCCCCTCTCTCTCCCCCTCTTCCTCTGTGTTTTGTTTGTCTTCTCGGTGACTGGTACTTTATCTGTTGCTTCTTTCTTTGTTTTGCTAATCATTTGATCACTCGTTTTGTCTTCTCCCTTAAACTTCATCTTTCTTCCCCTAGCCTGCCCTCTGGTCTTATAAAAGTTGATTTAAGCTAACCTTCTTGTCTGTGTTTATTTTTGTTTGTGTTCTAACTGTCTGTGAATTTCATACAGCTTCATCCACTGCGGCTCCATTCAAAGAGATGTTCTTTTATAGAGTTTTTCTATCTCTCACTGAGTGTGTGTTGTGTTATTGTTAAGTACCACGTAGACATGCTTATGTACATATACAGTTAAAGTTATTAGTTGTTACTGTATACAAATGCGCCTTACCTTAATTTCAGTTGTTTATGACTTTAATATAGTTATCATACAAGTCTGTCAACAAAATGTAATTGATACAAACCACAAGTCCCAGACAATCTTTATTTTGCATGTTCATCTTTTCTATTGATACTATAGTAATGTAGATTAGCTCATTTTGTCTTTATTGTTATTATCAGCAGAGTCATGATATTGCACAGAGTGGTTCAGCATGTGCTGTTATTTCACACAATGATTTAGGGAGAGGATCTATTTTGTGGTGTACTATGATTTACAAACATTAGGATGGTTATCGTATTGCAAATTTAATTGTGCTACATGCAACTGTCATCCCATGATTGTGTAACATGTAGCTTCTATTGTGTAATAGTACACAAAGCCATTTATTGCTATCAGTACTAAAGTTACAATTGTCTTTTATCTCCCTCTCTCTCTCTCTCTCACACACACACACACACTCCCTCTCTCTCCCTCTCTCTCTCTCTCTCTCTCTCTCTCTCTCTCTCTCTCTCTCTCTCTCTCTCTCTCTCTCTCTCTCTCTCTCTCTCTCTCTCTCCCTCTCTCTCTCTCTCTCTCCCTCTCTCTCTCTCTCTCTCTCTCTCTCTCTCTCTCTCTCTCTCCCCCCCCCCTCTCTCTCTCTCTCTCTCTCTCCCCTCTCTCTCTCTCTCTCTCTCTCTCTCCCCCCCTCTCTCCCTCTCCAGTATAATGAGTGGCAGTTTATCATATTATCATTCTTATCCCACAAGAGGAGAAGGGCCTGGACCCACAAACCATTTCTCTCCCCACAAAATGTCGCACCGATACATTTCACGTGGTTTACCCGAGCCCCAACCATCAGTCGAAGGAGCCTCATATCACGTTCAGGGCCTCAACTCTCGTTCGCTGATGGGGATGTCTTTTTACGAGTCGTACGACGATGCTACTGATCACGGAGGTAGGAAAATGGGCGGAGACAAGTCCTCGCAGGATCGCCTCACTCAAAGCTACCACACCCACCAAACAAATTACACGAGACCACGTCAGCCATATTATACGTACCACCCGCCTGTGACCACGCCCTCTCTCCTCCGGACCAACTCTGGGCACTCGTCCTCGTCGCATTTCCGTAACCACCTTGGCAACAATCACCACGACGACAGGTCGGGCAGTTACCATGACGAGAGGAAAAGGGATTTAACGTCTACAGTTTCGTACCCTCAAACCAGGTTGACTTCAGCTCGGGGTAGGAGCTATGACTGGTCTACCTTAAGCTGGTCACAGTCACTCGCTCCAAAAGCACCTTCTCCTCTAGCCATGCCACTCGACAGTCCTTCAGAGCCTCATTCAGACTCATCTCCACCAACTACCATCAATCATCGGCCCATTGCTTTGGCCACGCCTCTAAACTCCACCCACTCATTAGCAATCCGCTCCACACTCCCTCATAATTCCTCCTCCGGCCCTCACAGTAGGGGAACACCCTACATTGATATAATATCTCACCCGGAGGACGTCATGATTACTCCTAGCGTTAACAGTTTTGAGTTGGTGTGCGAGGCAAGGGTTTTACACTCAAGCGAGAGTCCCATGTACCAGTGGTTCAAGGATGAGGAGCCTTTAATTGGTGAAGTGGCCAGTTCTCTCGTTAGGAGAGTGGCTCTTGAGGAAGATATGGGCTTCTATTTTTGTATTGTCTCTGATAGCAGTGGCATCACTCAGAGGAAGTCGAGACAGGCCTACGTCTGTATGGACGACGAAGGTCAGTCTACACGTACATCTACGTACATTTATTTCATGTACATCACATGTGTAATATACGTGTACATGTACATGTACGTACATATATGTCCTCTGTACGTGAGGTCAGTCATACATATATGTACATTGTAATTATGCGTCATTATCAGCTAATTATACAGTTCAGCATGTTCGATTATAATAATCACATTGTTAATTTGCTTTAAAGAGGAGTTCAGTATAATGAAATTACATGTCTAGTATTTATCGTCCGGTATCAGCTAGTACGTGTACGTGTGACGTGTAAGTTGAAAGTACAAGTGAGCCGTCTTGATTAAAAATACATTATAGTTATTTTTTTGAAAGAGAAAGTATGTGGTACAATTGTACATAAAAGATAGTATAATTCTCTTATCTTACATGTGTATACAAAGACTGTGTATGTGTTTCCTTGCTTCAGTACGTGCATGTACACGTATATTTGTGTTTTTGCCGAACTGATTCGCTCGTTTATTGTTTGTTGTGATTATGAAACCTGAATTGAAAGTGTTTATGTATCTCTATCCACCTGTAGACACATTGTGTACGCTTAGATACAGATCACTGACATCTAATTGTGTAACGTACATTTATATGTGTACACATACATGTACTCCTATGTCTATTGCATTGGTTGTGTAATACTAATCATTATTGTATGTACTATTTATAAAATGTACATACATGTATGTATTTATTTGATACTGATTTAGTACAAATATGGCGACATTGCAGTACATGGATACTCCTTTGTGTTAGTGTATGTACGTGTACAAGATTTGTATGTGTAATTACAGTGGGGAAATTTTTTTAAATTCGATATAACGTGAATAATTTGATAGTATTAGTAGTAACAAGCATTCCACTGTACTGGGCAGTTCTCTCCCTCACACACACACACGCACACACACACACACACACACACAATAAATATGTCACACATACATGTACATGTACACACACACACGCGCGCACACACACACACACACACACACTCTCCCCTCTCTCTCTCCCCCCCCCCTCTCTCCCCTCTCTCCCCCCCTCTCTCCCCCCCCTCTCTCTCCCCTCTGAAGTTTTCTTGTGTGAAGGGAGAGAAGAGGAGGGGAGGGGGTGAGGAGTGATGTGCTACTAAAAGTGATATAATAAGTCATAGTTTGTTTAGATGTGTCAGAAAGAGAGAGAGGGAGAGAGTCATGGATCCAATTGGACTGGTTAGTGTTTGAATAAATAATGATCTAACTCTGGCCAGTTTACACAGCTTCTGCAACATTTACTAGTACATCTCCTTATATCCTAAGAATCCTCTTAGCTTTTAAAATCATATTATTACTTGCCCTTTGACCTTAAGATAATAATAAACAGCATTCAAATAACACCAACATATATATGTACATTGTATAAGATACAATTATACAGTCTTATTCAATAATGGACTACATATACATTGGAGTATACATGGTACCATACAAATGCATATACAATTACATTATGTACACAGAATGGGAATCTGCAACTATGTCCTACTACGCAATGTACATATGTACATGCACATGCTACGCACATGCACATGTATAGTTATGTGTGATTGTGCACGTACAGGAGCATGTGTTGTTTACAGTAGTAAGCGTAGGAAGGAAGACGTGTTTGTGTTTGATTTGTACGTTTGTATAGTAAAGCACAAACAAGAGGTGGCGATTTGATAACAATGGGAAGGGTTTGTGAGCCTAGTTGAAAGTATCTGAGACTAATTAAATGATAAACTGTTGTATGTTAGTGACCTTCAGTTTTATATTATGTACACAAACACTGCATGTCTTCTCTCCCTACACCCCCCCCCTCTCTCTCTCCCTCTTTCTCTCCCATCCTCTCTTTCCTGTTACATGTACATGTACATGTACTTTACGGAAAGTATTGCATTATTTACATGTACTTTTTTATTATTTATTTATTTTTATTTTATTTCAGAGGTTCCAGCCATTCACACCTCACCCTCTCCACCTCTCATCATCGAGCAACCGCCTCCTAGCATGACTATTCTAATTGGAGCCCGCCTCCACCTAAAACTCACTGTTCAAGGCACGCCCGAGCCGACTTATCGCTGGTTCAAAAACGAAGTTGAGTTGCCTCATTTTAGCGGTTGTGAGCTGGTTGTACCTCGTGTGACTGTGAGGGATGAGGGGAAGTACATGTGCTCTATTAGGAATGAATGGGGGAGTGTTCTCAGTGGGGAGATTGATGTTAGGTTGCTCACTAAGTCACAAAGGAGCTCTTCTGACTCTCAGCTTAGTTAGTGACTTAAAATGTCTGCCTCTCTCTTCTAATCTTGTCACTTCTTTATTTACTTTACTTCTCTCTCTCTCTTTCTCTCTCTCTCTCTCTCTCAAACTGTAGTTGTAGATTATATTGCATTCTACACATATATCCCATACGGGTAGTAAATTTCAAGAGTATAAAATTTCATGTTTTAGTCAGTAGTTCTTAGTTGTTTAATTTCAAAGGGGTTAGATTTCGCATTTTTGCACGTGCACTTGAAGTCATAGATTTTCACATCCTGTGCATGCACAGTGAGCATTTCCATGGTATTAATAATTTTTGTGGTTAAGAAGTCACCCATGAAATCCGTGAAATTAAATATCCCATGGAATTTTATACCCGTATGTAATTATAATTTATTCTCATTCCTTTGTGCCCATGTATAGGTGTTGATGATCTTGAAGATCACGAAATTGCATTCCCTCCATCTTACACTGCCCCCTCTTCACCACGCAAGCATCTCACCACCCAGCACTCCTCTCCTCCTTTATTCCCTTCTGACTCTCCCCTAATGGAGGGAGACCAAAAAGACGAGCTTGTGACAGAGCCAGCGCTAAAGATAGTCACTGGCCAGCTAAAGAGTCAACTAAAACGACAGAGCAACTCAACCTACAGCATCGAGAGAATCGCTTTTTGTCTTAGCGTCTCGAAATTCGAGCTCTCCAGCATCAGGTAACGAGTGCATGATGTTTTTAATCATTTAAAATGTAGTCTAGTACATTTTTGTGGTATTTTTATGTTGTCTTCCCTTACACAAAAGCTTTACCCTCTACCTAATACAATGTGCATGTACATATACAATGTATGTGCATGTGCATGTACATATACAATGTATGTACATGTGCATGTACATATATGCTGTTTTGTATTTGCTTCTTGTTTTGGTTATCTTGATTGTTTTTGGGTAAAATATTTTGTTGTTGGATTGACTGTGTGTATATATGCATACATACATGCATATATTAATTATGGGCATGAGTCATGTGTTTATTTTCTGCTGGGCAGGTGGTAGCGTGTGTGGATTTGTTTGTTATTTGGTCCAAGACTAGGGACTATAGCTCATTGTATTTCATCAGAAATGGCTAGGAGAGGATTTTTATAATTTTTTTTCTGATGCATATGCTTTACATGCTTTTTTTTGTTGTGTAGAAATTTTTTGAACTGATTCTGATCAAGATTTGATTTTTATGAATTTTTTTAACGTTAATTGCTATAAAATTTGGTCAAAGGCTAAATATTGGCTCCAAAATCACCTCCAATTTTTATTACACTTTTCGATACATATTGATGTCCTTATGCTATGTAGGAAGTATGAGCTGTTTCCGACAAATAATTTTCAAGTTACAGCCATTTTAAGAATACGTCAAAATTCTGAAAAATACCCAAGGCTATAGCCCATGGTTTTTTCCAAGAAATGGCTCCGAAATCACCCCAATTTTTTATTACATTTTCTGATACATATTGATGTCCTTATGCTATGTAGAAAGTTTGAAGTGATTCCGACTTCAATTTTTTAAGTTACGGCCATTAAAAAAATGTCAAAAATTTGAAAAATACCCAAGGCTATAGCCCATGGTTTTTTTCCAAGAAATGGCTCCAAAATCACCCCAAATTTTTATTACATTTTCTGATACACATTGATGTCTTTATGCTGTGTAGAAAGTTTGAGCTGATTCCGATAAATAATTTTCAAGTTATGAGCATTTTTAAAAACAAGCAAGCTTTTGAAAAAAGCAAAGGCTATGGGTAGCCCATGGTTTTTCCAAAAATTGGCTCCGAAATAACCCCTCAAATAAAATGCCCCTTACTCCCTTTATCAATTTCCTGTGTTTACATAAACTTCTGTGTATAAAATTATATTCAACTACATGTATTACTAAGATTTATTAGGATTTACTAACAATGATCCCACTGCTTTCCTGGATAATATCTTACCACCATTCTATTGTACTGTGTGTGTGTATTTATGACTCACAAATGAACTTTGTGTTTTTTAGGTTAAATTACAGTACAGTTGAAGATCAAGTATTTCAGATACTAAAGAAGTGGAAGGTGCTTACTTATCGTCCGACAGTCTCCTTACTTGAGGACTCACTGAGGATGGAAGGTTTCATGATATCAGTCCCTCATATTGAGTCCAGTGCTTCAGCAATAGGAGGAGGAGGTAATGAAGATGTGCATTATTTGTATTCTCAAATTAGGAATTAGTAGCTCTATTTACGTGTATGTACATGTATTAGCAATAGAGATACATGTAATCATTTGTAATGTACATCTGCATGTTTAGTATTGTGTACATGTATCCCAGATACATGTACATCTGCATGTATGTAAAGGGCACAGGCTGATGTACAATATACCTTTAATAATAAATTAGTGAATATACATGTATCTATAAGCTATTTTATATCATATTAGGTGTATCCAATCCCCCAGTGATACTGGAACATCCTCAGTCATTATACGCTCCATTCAACAGTAAAGTCTCATTAAGTATATCAGCGGAAGGGGAGGAGCTTCAGTACCAATGGTACAGAAACAATAAACTTCTTCCTGGACAGACCACGCCCACTTTAACGATACCCACGATCACCGAGACATCAC
>NW_003546254.1:59785-64455 GCF_000090795.2 Amphimedon queenslandica | reverse complement strand
CCTTCAGATGTTTAGTGAATAGTATACTCATAGTCCAGTAGTTCTTATATTCTTTGACATAAGAACATTGACCAGCATACTTCACTGCTGTATCCCTCCTATAATAATAATTATAATAATGATGATACTAACAATATAAAATTAATTATAACTAACATAGATCCTTTGTACAAGACACAAATAAGACAGCTTTTACTGATCTCTAACGAAGCATATGTCTCTCCTATAGGAAAAATCCCTCCATTAATGCAATTGAATGCAAAGACTTTCTTTTCTAAATCAACAGCAGCAGTTGCAAAGCACATTTTGCTGGCAGTGATGTCATCTTTGAGATCAACACAATGCTCTAGCTTGATGGTGGTATAAAAATCTGGAGGTAGCTCCTCTGGTAGTGCAATATCATATATAGCACTAACAATAGTGCAGCCATCAGGTAGAGTAAAAGGACCACAGAATATAGTGCGAACATTAATGGTTGACTTCTCTTCAGTGAGAGCTGGTACAATCAACTCATAACCATAGTCAGTACTTTCAATTGTGGATTCAATTCCTCCTTCTATTGAATGCTTTTGTAACTCAATAGTGATGCAAGTACCTGATAATAAATTTAAACTAAAACAGGCACACATTATGTGAAAAGGACAAAATTTAGCAGTGCTGCTCAAAAAACCAATAAAACATAATAACTAAAATACTATTACCTTTCAGCATGTCTTCAATTTGCTTGATGAGCCATTGTACCACTTGACTAGGGTCACTTTTACCAGTCTTATCTTTTAAAGACTTGTGTATATTAAAACTATGATACACAATCATTCCAACATCAAGAGGTACTGTCACTGCTAATGAAACCCCAGCTAGGGCTGCACCAGCAACACGTGCTCCAGTACGCAAAGCAATAGCTCCAGTCTCCGCAGCCGACTCTAATCCAACCGCAATGCCCATACCAATCCTACTCAGGTTGGCAATACCCTGGGCTCCTCCAGCTGCAAAACTTCCCACCATTCCTTCACTGCTGAGAGCAGACTGAGTACACTTTACCATAGCAATACTATACTTCTCAGCAATTTCATTGATACTAATACTCAACTGCTGATCAAGGCGAATGTGCTCTTGAGCTGATTTCAGTTGTTTATTTTCTAAAATATTTCTAGCAATAAATGCTCCAACCCCTCCTAGTGCGGCACCAGCCCCGACCGCACCACCAGCAACTGACAGGGCTACTGATGCACCAAGTGTGAATGGAATCAGAGCAAGACCAAGGACCACCATCCCACCTCCTAGCACTAAACTGACTGATGATGTAGCTATCCTAGCTATCCTCTCACTGCGAACTATGGACAATACTTTATCTTTATTTTCTGATATGGCACTGATGGTTTTGGAACGTATTGGGTGCCACATAGAGCGGTATATCTCCAGCTGCTTCTTGTAGTACTCTTTCTCTGCTCTATACAAAATAATAACTTAAATATAAATTGCAAATAGCAAAAGACAGAGAGAAAAAAGAAAAAGTTTTCAGCTAACCTTGAATTGAAAGGTTCATATGGTGTAGGTAGAACAAACTTGTCAGTAAATTTATCAATGTACATGCAGGAAACCTTCATATCATTTCTGTCACATTCTTTTTGAATCTCTTTGAAGCATTTTTGTATGCTGGCCCCCTCCTTCAAGTTATTCATAACAGTGTCTAGAACCACACTGCTATTCTTCTGGATTACTGACGTTATGAGAAGAATGGAATTTTTAGAAGGAACGGACAAAACCTCAAGTTTCTCTTTGGGCTCCTGGTCATGGGCTATATGAAAGTAATAGATTTTTGGTAATTGAGCAAAAGGAGACTGATCATCTTGGAGGCATCCAAAAATTTTGCCAGCCTCAATCATTTCGCTGTTGCAATCGTAAAGGTGTCTGGTCTTGCCCTTACAAAGGAAAATGAGAGCAAATGTGGCCAACTGAGAGTGATCAATGTGATGAAGCGCTTCCAGTAGAGTGTTGATCGTTTGAGAACTGAGTGAGTTGAAATAGAGGGTACAAAACCCAAGGGTATTAAGAGTTTCTTTGATTTTCTGAGCATCATCATTAATTGTCTTAGTCCCATCTTCTTCTTCCCTTACTTGACCATGATTATCAATAATGATAGCCAAATGAATCTCTACAAAAATAGCAAAATAAAATAATGTACATAATAATAGACAAATAAATTTCGATAGAAGTGTCAGAATAAAAATTAAATCATTATTTATACATACACTTACTATCATTTAAATTCCACAAGCTAAAATTATGTTTTTCCTTGATTTGTGAATGAGCAAATTTTATCAAGTCATGTAACCAGTTCTCTCTATCAGGAAGCTTCATTGGGTAACGATCAGAAAATGTTGGCTTATAATAGCCAGCTGGTACAACCTGAACCACCAAATCATTAATCTGTAGACGTTGCTTTAAGAAAGCATTGATATCAGCTGCACGTAGTTGCACTCTATTAACAAACCTCTTTCTTAATAACCTCGCCCATCCTTCTATATCTGAGAATGGAGGCTCATCATCTTCCTCGTCTCGGCTATCTCTCTGTGCACAGTCTTCTTTGTTAGCAAAAGTGAGCACAATTACAACTCTCTTCAAAAAATCAGAGCCAAACGCTTGATGCAGTCTATGCAGAGCTAACGTATCATCGCTATCAAGCCTGTGATCAGTCATTTTCATGCAGTACAGCACGAGGCTAACCTTCTGACAATGAGCCTTTATTTTATCGATGTATGACTGTTCATTAGCATGCATATCCTGCAAACCAGGTGAGTCTATAACCCTCACTTTGACACCTGGTAACAGCTCAGGATGAATGTAAGAGTGACATGATTCGGTACACATGTCTATCTCTGCTCCCTCTTTTGCAATCTCTTTTTTTAACTCTATCAAGCTGTTAATAAAAGTTGACTTCCCCTGGCCGGTTTTTCCCACCACAAGCAGATGAATATCTGATGAAGTTCCTTCACTCGTCAAGATATGCTTCATTGTAGACATGCCTAGAAAAGAAAATTTAAATGAGGTGAATGCAAAAGTCCTGGCTGCAGAAAGACACACCACTCTGGTCACTCCTTTTCAATTGTATCTCTCCCATCCGCCCATTAGCTTGTCTAATAGTCTAATTTCTGACATATAACAATACTTATTCGCTGGGTTACCAGTATGCATGCATGCATCATTCTATTAAGCATGTACAGTAGTATAAGTAAAATCCCATATTCCCATATCCCCAAAACCACAAAATCCACAAAAATAAAGTGCCACAAAAATTACCTGCTATATGGCCAGACTATATATGGTAGTAATATAATCTATATAATTACGATAATCAAGTAATAGTAATAGTAATAGAAATGTCAAATAATAGGAATAATTATAATTACTTTAGTTTAGTCAACTAATGTAATGGTAATAGTAGTGTCAAAAAATTTTCTCGTTAATAGTAATTGTAATAATACATTTTACCCCATGTCACAACTTTTTACACAAATTACGACTATAGGGTATGTGCTATTAACCACAGGATTATCCATAAACAGTCAAGTAGTTAATAGTACACACCCAAGAATTATCATCCCTGATACAGGCAAGTTTTTTCAAGGGTCTAATGTTCTGTGGTTTGCCGTGGTTGACAGTTTACATAGCCTGTAAAATTTTGAGGTAAGCCCCAAAACCACGAAAATAAAGAACTACAAAAATAACCCCCTATATGGTATTTTTATACAGCCCTGACAGGCATTATTGCCTGTTGCTCTGGCTGAACCACTACCATTATTCTATCATATTGTGGCTGATTATCACAATCATATCATATATGCTAGGCTGATTACTGTGCAATCCCTGATACAGGATGTGTCAGGCTGAGTCATGATTGCAAATCATTTATGATTCAGATTAAAATTTTTTGCTGTGTACATACACACCCATTGAAGTAGTTGTAAGGAACATCATAATGCAATTTCTTAAGTGAATTGAACAGAACTAGTCTACACTCCAATACATTAAATGTTGGATAATAAGCTTACTTTCGTTGTATTCTGATAGATCGGTAATATCATCAGAAATTGTTTCACGAGTGCCAGTAGCTCTTTCATGATCAATATCTGAAGACAATAGTTATAATGATAGCAATAGTCTAGATATAGAATTAATGGACTGACCTTCCTCATCATCTTGATCACTTAATAACCTCGGTTCAGCCATTGTGGAAAAAGCTGGCCACTATCTTGCACTTGCAGTGAGCCAGTAGCTGCGGCGCAGACTCGGAAAATAGATAGAGTAACGGAGGTAGTTTACGGACACCTAACGTTTGGAAGGGTCTCACTGCACTGGTCTCACGATCCTTTGGAAAGCACTGGGTCTACCGTCTACCAGATTCTATTCATGAAGGATTTTCAGAAATTCTTGTCCTGGAGATTTTAGGAATTTTTTAAAAGGCTACCGGGTGGTGGAGGTAGTTAACGGACAGGTGAGGCAGTCTCCGGACAGTGACAGAAATTGACCTTTTCTGAGGTAACTGAGCAATAAACTAGGTAAACAGCAATGCATAGGTGATGGACCAAGCCTGGCTGAAACTTGCTTAATTTTGAAGTTGGAGTGGTCATACAAGTATTGGTGGAGCTCTTTGGTGTTGAGTATTTTCT
>NW_003546254.1:57615-59070 GCF_000090795.2 Amphimedon queenslandica | reverse complement strand
TATAACATGGAATAGCTATTGCAAACTTGCTGAAATTGGTTCTAGCTATTGCAGTAAGAGAGCTCTACCCCTCAGAAAAAAATTGGGTTTCTAATCAAATGTTTAAAATTTTTATGGTACTTTGAACATTAAATGTCCGTACACTACCGCTGTCCGTAAACTCCCACCGTTACTCTACTGCGACTTTGCGCTTTCTCCACTGATATTAGAGACTAAGTATACTATGACTTATCACTTCCGTAAACTACACATAGATCTACTCTAGAGGATTTACAGAACATGAATGCTGAAAACTGAAAAGCGCAGTTGTATGCCCCCAGGCCCTGAGGCCCATATGGCGAGCCGTTTGTTTCAAAATTATTATCGGTCCTCAGTGGCGTAGCCAGGATTTTTGGAAAGGGAGGCAAGCTGTGCGGCGCGCGAAGCGCGCCGCAAAATTTCGCGGAACCACGCCCTTTTGGGGCGTGGACACACCTATTTTTCAACATGGCGGACTTCTTAACCGATCATAGGCAACGTTGAATACCTTTTCAGCCTTATAATGGCATCATAGAAAGACTGCTTTGGCCTTTTCCTTTGATATGTAAGTTGTAGAACAGCTTTTCTTTCCAAAAGCAGCTTATTATTTGATTATTTTTAAATTTTGAGTTTTAAAAAAGGGGGGGCAATTGCCCCCTTGCCCCCCCTGGCTACGCCCCTGGGTCCTGCTAATGTTAAATTTAAACTAAATTTACGGTAGTTTACTGATTTATAGGCGTCCTGAGTTTTCCCAAGGTTTACGGTTTAGTACATACAGAAACACGTGGCCAATGGCCAACTATCTCGTTCTCACTCCTTTTCTATAAACTAGTTCTTTTCTTGTGCAAAGACTATTGTCATCTCAACTAAGATCTTAAATACTGAAGAACTCAAGGCAGAGTTTAATGTACTGATACAAGATAGATCCTTCACTGTGGTATAGCATGAATTGCAAATTTGTGATATGTTTATGAATTGTGTATTCATTATCATTATCTATTTTATGAGCATTGTATCTTCTTTGTCATTTACCATTCATTTATTTACTTTGTATAATAATCAATGTAATAATTAAGCAACAAATAGGAGGGTGCATGTGTGTGTGAGAGAAAGAGGAAGGAGTTCACAAAAGGAAATCAATTTCATACAAAATCATTATGTAACATTGAATGTAAGTATATGTACTAATTGTACTTCAATCACTCTCAGAACTTGATGTGGTTTCCAGCAGATCAATTAGCAATGCTTTTATTTCTAGAAACTCCACATTTGGATCAACACTGCCTACATTTGCTAAGACATGATCCAATTGGCGAATAAATGCATCCTTTATCTCTTCACTTAAATCTTCAAGTGTTTCTGGGATAACAACAGTATTCAGTTGTTCAGCAGCAATTGGGCCTTCCTCATCTAAGCCAAAAACTTCTAAATCCGGTA
>NW_003546254.1:55558-57605 GCF_000090795.2 Amphimedon queenslandica | reverse complement strand
TCGCCCAAATTTTATAAGGAGACCAATTGTGCTCACTACGTAGAGGATGTCTGTTCCAGGCTCTTGTAAATTCATCAAGTGATTTATTTATACGAAGTAGGTACAAGCATTGTAGAACAAAAAGATCAATTTCATTATCTGGATTGAGTACACCAACCTGTTCCATTGCATGAAATAGAGCATAGTAGGTAGAAGCAACACATCGATACACATCTCGCCAGAGTCTTTCAATTCTCTGGTTTAACAAAACGTAAGGTTTAACAAAACGTAAGGTCGAACAGAACGTAAGGTCGAACAGAACGTAAGGTCAAACAGAACGTAAGGCTGAACAAACCATAAGTGTATTATCTATGGTTGAACAAAACCTAAAGTTAAATAAAACGCAAGGTTGAATAAAACGTAAGGCTAAAAGTTTGAAAGTAAAGTTTGAGCTGATTCCGACTTCAATTTTTCAAGTTACGGCCATTTTAAGAAAACGTCAAAATTCTGAAAAATACCCAAGGCTATAGTCCATGGTTTTTTTCAAAAAATGGCTCTAAAAACACCCCCAATTTTTATTACATTTTCTTATACATATTGATGTCCTTATGCTATGTAGAAAGTTTGAGCTGATTCCGACTTCAATTTTTCAAGTTACGGCCATTTTAAGAAAATGTCAAAATTCTGAAAAATACCCAAGGCTATAGCCCATAATTTTTTCCAAAAAATGGCTCCAAAATAAACCCAACTTTTTATTACATTTTCTGATACACATTGATGTCCTTATGCTATGTAAAAAGTTTGAGGTGATTCTGATAAATAATTTTTGAGTTATGAGCATTTTTAAAATCAAACAAGCTTTTGAAAAAACAGCAAAGGCTATGGGTAGCCCATGGTTTTTCCGAAAATTGGCTCTGAAATAACCTCTCAAATAAAATGCCCCTTACTCCCTTTATCAATTTCCTGTGTTTACATAAATTTCTGTGTATAAAATTATATTCAACTATTACTAAGATTTATTAAGATTTACTAACAATGACTCCACTGCTTTCCTGGATAATAACTTACCACCATTCCATTATACTGTGTGTGTATGTATTTATGACTCACAAATGAACTTTGTGTTTTTTAGGCTAAATTACGGTACAGTTGAGGATCAAGTATTTCAGATTCTAAAGAAATGGAATTAAGGTACTTATTGTCCCACAGTCTCCTTACTTGAGGACTCACTGAGGATGGAAGGTTTCATAATATCAGTTCTTCATATTGAGTCCAGCGCTTCAGCAATAGGAGGAGGAGGAGGAGGTAATGGAGATGTACATTATTTGTACTCTCAAATTAGGAATTAGTAGCTCTATTTATGTACAAGTATTAGCAATAGAGATAATCATTTATAATGTACGTGTGCATGTTTAGTATACTGCTTGAAATTTTAATCAACAAGTAAGCATTAAAATTTATGTCCCAGATACATGTACATGTATGTAAAGGGCAAAATAATATACAGGCCGATTTACAGTATACCTTTAATAATAAATTAGTGAATATATTTATAAGTAATTTTTTATCATATTCTCCTTCTCTCTTTCTCTCTTCTTAGGTGTATCCACTCCCCCAGTGATACTGGAACACCCTCAGTCATTATACGCTCCATTCAACAGTAAAGTCTCATTAAGTATATCAGCGGAAGGGGAGGAGCTTCAGTACCAATGGTACAGAAACAATAAACTTCTTCCTGGACAGACCACGCCCACTTTAACAATACCCACGATCACCGAGACATCACGTGGTCTGTATCACTGTGTTGTTAGCGGTTGTCACGAAAACAGCATGAGTCGCCCCGCCCATTTAACGGTTACCCCCGGGAAATTAAATTTCCCTCCTCAGTCGAGAGTAGGAAAGTTCAGGTTACCATTCTCCCAGAGTGAGTCAGCCATCCCTCTTATTCTCCTCATAAGGATCCTCAGTTTCAGTTCCCTCGTAGAGAAAGTGCTGATACGTTTTTTCATGCGTCCAATGATTCTATGGGATCCTCTCGTCAGTTCTTGCAGGGGAATGGATACGGAAT
>NW_003546254.1:51421-55548 GCF_000090795.2 Amphimedon queenslandica | reverse complement strand
AAGCCTGCTTGGACAGACCACCACAGCCACGATGAATCCATGTTTGGCAATTCCCTTCACAGAAAATGGAGTCCTGACAATCATCGTCAATATCATCTTGGCAAATTGGGCAGCAGTATTTGTTAGTCTTCTTTCGTGATTTTGACCCGACAGTGGTCCTCTTGCCAGGAGAATCAATAGGAGCTGTCATAACCTTAGAACGAGTGTTCTTGGAAGCCATCGTGACAGCACGTGTCTTCTTTTTAAGTGACGATCTAGCTACAGGAAGAAACAGAAAACACTACACAGAGACAACACAGCAACAACCTGGATTTGTGGCCGGTAAAAAAACAAATTTAAACCGGCAAAGAATCAGATGGGGACACAGGTTGGTCTCAGAGCACAAAACGAGTAGCCATTAGGTAGGCGTGGTTACATTATCTATGGTCCAGATAAGTGAAAAGTCCGGATAATCGAAATGACCTTCAAAACCTTCATATACTTACTCCAAAGAAAAGCTAGAGCCTTAATCAGCCATAAGGAGGCTATATCCAAGCCTTTTTACTAGTAGAAAGCCATTAATCAGCATCATTCCAGTGTTAAACAAGCTACTCCGTGTAGAAAGCAGCCATTTTATAATACCATATACTCTAATTAAGTGAATTTAAAGCACCACGTGGTCACTTCCGGTCATGATTTTAGAGTCCGGATAATCGAGGTCCGGTTAATCGAGGTTATACTTACATGTTTTTTAAAGAAATTTATCAATACTATCATTATAATTTTTTGTTTGTATCTTTGATAAGAAATTAATATAAAAAAATTACTTAATCATGGCAGTGCACTGTTCAAAAAATATTGAGCTTTTGACTTGGAGGAGTCATTTTATTATATAAACAGGGCTGATGCTAACACTTTTATTCAGTCTTCTTTTCAAGGATTATGAATATCAAGAAAAACGCAACTGTTTTTAATGATTGTAGCAGCTAATTCTAAATTAAAAACCAAAAAAAATTATAAAACTAACTAACACTCATCAAATTCTGATAACAAAAACAAAAACCAAAAGTATAAAACTAACACGCATAAAAAGACCATTGTTCATTGTTATTTCTTTTTATTCCTTTTGTCTCTTGACAAAAATATTTAAAGTAGTGCCTTCAATGTCAAGATGCTTTTCTAGTTCATCAGAAGCAGGTTCATCAGAAGCAGGTTCATCATCAACATAAACTGAGAACTCAATCAATGGAATTATTCTGGACTGGAGCTTACGAAAATCCTGTTGTAACTCAACAGAATCAATTTCAGCTTTTGTTATCTATAATAACAACAATAATAACAATAATAATAATTGTAATAATAATAATAATAACAACAATAATAATAATAATAAATTGATTAAAAATGATTTTTATAATAGCATAAGGTAGTTGAATCATACTATACCTGATTAGGTATGGGAGAGATGGGTGATATCTTCCATCCATTGGTTTCCATTGAATTTCTAAAATTATGAAGTCCTATTGATAACTCTTGGCCATCATTCCAGTCTGTAAACAAGAAGGAGTGAGACTCAATGGTGCCAATTGACTCAGATTGTGCATACTATAAATAATAATAACATCATGTACATGTCAAACAATATACACCTTCAATTGTGCCTTTAGGCGTTTAGTGAATAGTATACTCATAGTCCAGCAGTTCTTATATTCTTTGACATAAGAACATTGACCAGCATATTTCACTGATGTGTCCCTCCTATAATGATAATAATAATAATACTAAAAATATAAAATTAATTATAACTAACGTAGATCTCTTGTACAAAACACAAATGAGACAGCTTTTACTGATCTCTAATGAAGCATACGTTTCTCCTATAGGAAAAGTCCCTCCATCAATGCAATCAAATGCAAGGACTTTCTTTTCTAAATCAACAGCAGCAGTTGCAAAGCACATTTTGCTGGCAGTGATGTCATCATTTAGATTAACACAATGCTCTAGCTTGATGGTGCTATAAAAATCTGGAGGTAGCTTTTCTGGTAGTGCAATATCGCATATAGCACTAACAATAGTGCAGCCATCAGGTAGAGTAAAAGGACCACAGAATATAGTGCGAACAATAATGGTTGACTTCTCTTCAGTGAGAGCTGGTACAATCAACTCATAACCATTGTCAGGACTTTCAATTGTGGATTCATTTCCTCCTATTGAATGCTGTTTTAACTCAATAGTGATGCAAGTACCTAATAATAAATTTAAACTATAAACAGGCACATATCATGTGAAAGGACAAAATTTAGCAGTGCCACTGAAACATACTATGATAATTACAATACTATTACCTTTGAGCATGTCTTCAATTTGTTTGATGAGCCATTGTACCACTTGATTACTATCAGCTTTACCACTCTTATCTTTTGAAGACTTGTGTATATTATAACTATGATATGCAATGAATCCAATATCAATAGGAACAGTCACTGCTAATGAAATTCCAGCTAAGACTGCACCAGCAACACGTGCTCCAGTAAGTAAAGCAATAGCTCTAGTCTCAGCAGCCGACTCTACTCCTGCAACAGCAATACCAATACCAACCCTACTCATATTCTGGGCTCCTCCAGCTGCAACATTTCCCGCCATTCCTCCAGTGCTGAGAGCAGACTCAGTACACCTTACCATAGCAGCATTATACTTCTCAGCAACATCATTAATAATAATACTCAACTGTTGATCAAGGTGAATGTGCTCTTGGGCTGATTTCAGTCGTTTATTTTCTAAAATAGTTCTAGCAATAAATGCTCCAACCCCTCCTAATGTGGCACTAGCCCCAACTGCACCACCAGCAATTGATAGACTTATTGCGGATACACCAAAAGTGAATGGCATCAGAGCAAGACCAAGAACAGCCATCCCCCCTCCTAGTGCTAAACTGGCTGATGATGTAGCTATCCTAGCTATCCTCTCACTTCGAACTATGGACAATACTTTATCTTTATTTTCTGATATGACACTGATGGTCTTGGAACGTATTGGATGCCACATAGAGCGGTATAGCTCCAGCTGCTTCTTGTAGTACTCTTTCTCTGCTCTATACAGAATAATAATTTAAATATAAATTTGCAAATAGTAAAAAAACAGAGAGAAAAAAGAATGAGTAATCAGCTAACCTTAAGTTGAAAGGCTTATATGGTGTAGGTAGAACAAACTTGTCAGTAAATTTATCAATGTACATGCAGGAAACCTTCATATCATTTCTGTCACATTCTTTTTGAATCTCCTTGAAGCAATTTTGTATGCTGGCCCCCTCCTTCAGGTTATTTGTAACAGTGTCTAGAACTACACTGCTATTCTTCTGGACAACTGATGTTATGAGAAAAATGAAATTTTTAGAAGGAATAGACAAAACCTGAAGTTTCTCTTTGGGCTCCTGGTCATGGGCTAAATGAAAGTAATAGATTTTTGGTAATTGAGCAAAAGGAGATTGATCATCTTGGAGGCACCCAAAAATTTTGTCAGCATCAATTAGTTCATTGTTGCAATCATAAAGGTGTCTGGTCTTGCCCTTACAAAGGAAAATGAGAGCAAATGTGACCAACTGAGAGTGATCAATCTGATGAAGCACTTCCAGTAGAGTGTTGATTGATCGAGAACTGAGCGAGTTGAAATAGAGGGTACAAAACCCAAGGGTGTTAAGGGTTTCTTTGATTTGATAAGCATTATCGTTAATCGTCTTAGTCCCATCCTTTTCAACTTTAACTTCACCATGATTATCAATAATGATAGCCAAATGAATCTCTACAGAAATGACAAAATAAAAACATAATGATAAAATGAATAACGTATGCATGATAGACAAATAAATTTTTAATATAATAAATTAATAGATCATAATATAAAATTCTGCAATAATAAATATTAATTTCTTACTATCATTTAAGTTCCACAAGCTAAAATTATGTTTTTCCTTAATTTGCAAGTGAGTGAATATTATCAAGTCGTGTAACCAATTCTCTCTATCAGGAAGCTTCATTGGGTTAGAATTTAAAAACGTTGGCTTATAATAGCCAGCTGGTACAACTTCAACCGCCAAATCATCAATACCAAGATGCTCCTTTAAGAAATCATTGATACGAACTGCACGTAGT
>NW_003546254.1:46786-51411 GCF_000090795.2 Amphimedon queenslandica | reverse complement strand
TTCTGTGCACAGTCTTCTTTGTTAGCAAAAGTGAGCACAATTAGAACTCTCTTAAAAAAACTGGGACCAAATGCCTGATGCAGTTTACGTACAGCACACTTGTCATCATTCAAAATCTTATGATCGATCATCTTCATGCAGTAGAGCACAAGGCTAACCTCCTGACAATGAGCCTTTATTTTTTTTATGTACAGCTGCTCATCATTATGTATGTCCTGCAAACCAGGCGAGTCTATAACCCTCACTCTGACACCTGGCAACAGCTTAGGATGAACGTAAGAGTAACATGAATTGGTACACATGTCTGTCTCCGCTCCCTCTTCTGCAAACTCTTTTTCTAATTCTATCAAGCTGTTAATAAAGGTTGACTTTCCCTGGCCAGTTTTTCCCACCACAAGCAGATGAATGTCTGATGAAGTTCCTTCATTCGTCAAGATATGCTTCATTGTAGACATGCCTACAAAAGCAAATTCAAACAAGGTGAATGCAAAATCCTTGGTTGCACAATCCTTTCCAATTGTATCCCTTTCCCATGCACCCATTAATTTGTCTAGTAATCTAATTTCTGACTTATTACAATACTTATTAGCAGGGCTTGAGTTTACGTTCTGTTTAGCTCGCCCAATAATTACCAGTATGCATGCATCATTCTATTAAGCATGTGCAGTAGTACAAGTAAAATCCCATCTTCCCATTATCATAAATCTTTTCCACCACTGAGCACTTGAATATTCTGAGTTGTGGAATAGATGTACAGAGCTGAATGGGAAAAAGTGGCTTTTCTAATTTCACTTTTAAATGTAAGTACTGATTCACACAGAAATGTTCACTGGACATTTGTTGTATAATTCTACTTACCATACTGCAATTTTGCATAGTTTTTTGGAGAAAATAAAGAAATAGTGCCTTTTGCCCATTCATCTCTGTACATCTATTCCATAACATGGTGGCTTGTTACTTAGTGTCCCAACCTTTACAGCACACTTGACAAATTACAACTAGGGTATGTACTATTAACCACAGGCTTATCCAAGTTGTTACAGTAGTACACAGTTAAGAATTATCATCCCTGACAGGCAAGTCTGATTGCTACAATATAGCGGGTTATTTTCATGAGTCGAATATTTAGTGGTTTGCCGTGATTGACAGTTTATAAGGGGATGGTTAAATTTCTTGGTAAGCCCCACAACCACGAAAATAAAGTGCTAAGAAACTAAAGAACCATGAAAATAACCTATTTTAATACAACCCAGGCAGGTATCATTGACTGTTGCTCTGGCTGAACTAGTACCATATTCTGTGGTTGTATTGTGGCTGATTATCACAATCATATCATATATGCTAGGCTGATTGCTGTGCAGGCTACTCATAACTCCTGATACAGAATGTGTCAGGCTGAGTCATGATTGAAAATCATTTATGATTCAGATTAAAATTCTTGGTTGTGTACATACTATCAAGAGTAAATAATACCTACAGAGAGTATCCAAAGGCCCTATTGAGGCCTGCTGCAAGTGTGTGGATTTTCTAGGAAGTCACGTTCGGCATACTTCAGTAGTTTTCAATCAATGTTTATACAGATGTGTTTTTATAACAACATTTATCATTGATAATAATACAGTCTTACAGAAGTAAGAAGTATCCTGAACGTGACTTCCTAGAAATCCACACACTTGCAGCAGCTGAGATGGGGCCGTTGGATACTCTCTTTAGCCGTTGGATACTCTCTTTAGGTATTATTTACTCTTGATACTATATATCCTCAAATAAAAGCCGAGTGCAAATAAATGCCGGGTCAGCAATAAAATTGAACTATAAACACACAAATCTAGCCTTAAAATAACATAGATACCTTATAGATACTTCCAGCTAAGTTTACATTTAACGAAACAATTTAATCTTGCATTCATTTATCTTGCATTTTATGGCAAGTGTAAACCAGGTTTGAGCTTCCTGAAGTTTTTGAGCATGAGGTCCTTGGTTCTGATCTCACTCTTGGCTCAAGTTTTATTTTATTTTTAAAAAAATTTTGGAGGTCCAAATCCCATTTTAAGAAATGGACGCCCAGGATTTTATTTGAGGAAATACAGTAGTTGTAAGGAACATGATGTAAAATGCAATTTGTCAAGTGAACTGAATTACACTCCAATACATTAAATGTTGGATAATAAGTTACTTTTGTCGTATTTTGATAGATCAGTGATATCATCAGAAACTGCTTCATGAATGCCAGTAGCTCTTTCACCATCATCAATACTAGTATCTGCTTGAGTATCTGAAAACAATAGAATGATTGTACTAGTCAAAATAATAGAATCAATGGACCGACCTTCCCCATCATCTTGATCACTTAATAACCTTGGGTCAGCCATTGTGGAAAAAACTAGCATTTGCAGTAAGCTAGTAGGCCCAGTACAACTCACTTTCTTGTGATCTAGCTGCAGCGCGGACACGGGGAAAATGCCTTTGGAACTGCACTATGATTTGAATCACACATGCGTGCTCCGTAAACTACCTTATACATGGACATGAGAAGGATTTACGGAACATGCAATGATCCAAATAGATCTAGATCTAAGTGGGTGTGTAGATAGCCACAATAAAATAAAACAAACAGGCAACAGCAGCTAAACGATGGAGAAGTGAAGGCTGCTAAAGTCTCCCAGTCAGTGTATGCAGAGTTTAAAGAGTTCTCTATACAAGAAATCAAAGAATACAGAAAGATATTCGTAAAGTAATGAATGGATGCTTGTTTACATTCATACTAATGCCGGCGCTTTCTTTTTCAGATATGACGTTGATAAGAGTGGTTTTATTGATTTTATGGAGCTTAAGCTGATGATGGAGAAACTGGGAGAGCCCCAAACCCACCTTGGACTGAAGGCAATGATAAAAGAAGTCGATGAAGATCACGACAATCAAATTAGCTTCAGAGAGGTATGGAAAAAAAGATTCTCTTTCCTCTATTTTTTGTCTTGTGTACCCTTTCAACATCTGCTTTTCCTTGTACCTTTACTCCTCATTCTCATTTCTCCGGCATTTTTCTCCATTGTTCCCATTCATGTGAAAACATTTATCATGTTTGTGACCATAAAAGGAAGTTCTATTCCCATACACGTCTTGCTTGCAATGAGCCTACTAATCTAATTTTACTCCTTATGTTTATTATAAATAAAATATCAAATTCCCTTATGAGTTGCAAACATAATAACTCCTTAATTAAAAAATTTGGTCAAAGCCTAAATATTAGCTATAAAATTACCCGAAATTTTTATTACACTTTCCATTGCATGTTGATGTCCTTATGCTGTGTAGCAAGTTTGAGCTGATTCTGGCTTCAATTTTTCAAGCTACGGCCATTTTAAGAAAATGTCAAAATTCTGAAAAATACCCAAGGCTATATATGGTTTTTTTGAAAAAATGGCTCCAAAATCACCCCAAATTTTTATCACATTTTCTGATACACATTTATGTCCTTATGCTATGTAGAAAGTTTGAGCTGATGCCGACTTCAATTTTTCAAGTTACAGCCATTTTAAGAAAATACCAAAATTCTGAAAAATACCCAAGGCTATAGCCCATGTTTTTTTTCAAAAAATGGCTCCGAAATCACCCCAAATTTTTATTACATTTTTTATACATATTGATGTCCTTATACTATGTAGAAAGTTTGAGCTGATTCCGACTTCAATTTTTCAAGTTATGGCCATTTTAAGAAAATACCAAAATTCTGAAAAATATCCAAGGCTATATATAGCCTATGGTTTTTCGAAAAAATGGCTCCAAAATCACCCCAAATTTTTATTACATTTTAAAATACATATTGATGTCCTTATGCTGTGTAGAAAGTTTGAAGTGTTTCCAACTTCAATTTTTCAAGTTACAGCCATTTTAAGAAAATGTCAAAAATCTGAAAAATACCCAAGGCTATAGCCCATGATTTTTTCCAAAAATGGCTCTGAAATCACATCAAATTTTTATTACATTTTCTGATACATATATATGTCCTTATGCTGTGTAGAAAGTTGGAGGTGATTCTGATAAATAATTTTCAAGTTATGAGCAGTTTTAAAAACAAGCAAGCTTTTGAAAAAAAAGCAAAGGCTATGGGTAGCCCATGGTTTTCCAAAAATTAGCTCCGAAATAACCCCTTGAATAAAATGCCCCTTACTCCCTTTATCAATTTCCTGTGTTTACATAAATTTCTGTGTATAAAATTATATTCAACTATTACTAAGATTTATTAAGATTTACTAACAATGACTCCACTGCTTTCCTGCATAATAACTTACCACCATTCCATTATACTGTGTGTGTATGTATTTATGACTCACAAATGAACTTTGTGTTTTTTAGGTTAAATTACAGTACAGTTGAGTATCAAGTATTTCAGATTCTGAAGAAGTGGAAGATACTTACTTATCGTCCCACAGTCTCGTTACTTGAGGACTCACTAAGGATGGAAGGTTTCATGATATCAGTTCCTCATATTGAGTCCAGCGCTTCAGCAATAGGAGGAGGAGGTGGAGGAGGAGGAGGAGGTAATGGAGATGTACATTATTTGTACTCTCAAATTAGGAATTAGTAGCTCTATTTAAGTACATGTATTAGCAATAGAGATAATC
>NW_003546254.1:37858-46012 GCF_000090795.2 Amphimedon queenslandica | reverse complement strand
AGCAATCTTTTCAGTTTCATCATTATTAATTGTTTTTAACATCATGCATTTAAAATTTCAACTAAAATTCTAGCACAATATTGTTGCAGCGATATAAATACATAACAGGATTAAACAAAAAGACATAAAATTTAGTTTCTACTCCTTCTGTGGAGAGGAGGGGAGCAAAGTTCATGTTTTTGTTGCAACCATTTCTAATAGCAATCCTGTCGTTTCAGTTGAGCAGAAAAATTAAAAATAGCTGTTATTTTGTTGTTGTTCTTGTGTCATTATTATTACATACTTATCAATACCATCATTATAATTTTTTGTTTGTATCCTTGATAAATGATAATAACAATAATATTGTAGTGAATCATGGCAGCTCACTGTTCAAAGAAATATTGAGCTTTTGAATTCAAATGGCTTGGAGGAGTCATTTTATGTATAAATGGACTGATGCTAGAGCTTTTATTCAGTCTTCCTTTTAATCATTATGAATACTAAGAAAAACGCAAGTGTTTTGTAATGATTGTAGCAGCTAATTTTAAATTATTAAAAACCAAACAAAAAGTATAAAACTAACTAACTAGTCTCGTTGCCCAGCCCCTTTGCTTTAGAGGCAGGACATGAGACTACTAACTAACACTCATCAAACTCTAATAAGAAAATCAAAAACAAAAAGTATAAAACTAACTAACACACATAAAAATTGCACTCATTGTTCATTGTTATTCTTTTTATTCCTTTCGTCTCTTGACAAAAATATTTGAAGTAGTGCCTTCAATGTCAAGATGCTTTTCTAGTTCATCAGAAGCAGGTTCATCATCAACATAAACTGAGAACTCAATCAATGGAATTATTCTGGAATGGAGCATATAAAAATCTTGTTGTAACTCAACAGAATCAATTTCAGCTTTTGTTATCTATAATAATAATAATAATAATAATAATAATAATAATAATTTTTTCTTCCTATTAACAGGGTCCTCCCTTTTGTTTTTTTTGTGTCTTTCTGTCACCATTGTATATAATAATAATAATAATAATAATAATAATAATAATAATAATAATAATAATGATAACAATAATAATAATAATAATAATATTGATGGGTCTCTATAACTATTTTCCCTCCTCTCTTTTTCTTATTCTTTATTTATTTATTATTATTTATTTTATTAATTATTTATTTCTTTTTGTTTCTCCTTTCCCCCCCTTTTTTTTCCTTTCCCCCCTTTTTTCTCTCTTCATAATAATAATAATAATAATAATGATAATAATAATAATACTAATTCAATTGAAAATGATTCCTATCATAGCATAAGGTAGTATCCCATTTATTAATACTAGAATGATACTATACCTCATTAGGTATGAGAGAGAGTGGCGATATCTTCCATCCTTTGATTTTTATCGGATTTTTAAACTTACGAAGTCCCATTGATAACTCTTGGCCATCATTCCTGTCTGTAAACAAAAACGAGTGAGACTCAATCATGCCAATTGACTCAGTTTGTGCATACTATAAATAAAAATAACATCATGTACATGTAAAACAATATGCACCTTCAAATGAGCATTTAGGCATTTAGTGAATAGTATACTCATAGTCCAGCAGTTCTTATATTCTTTGACATAAGAACATTGACTAGCATACTTCACTGATGTATCCCTCCTATAATGATAATAATAATAATAATAATGCTAACAATATAAGACTAATTGTAACTAACATAGATCCTTTGTACAAGATGCAAATAAGACAGCTGTTACGGATCTTTAACGAAGCATACGTCTTTCCTATAGGAAAATTCCCACCATCAATGCAATTGAATGCAAAGACTTTCTTTTCTAAATCAACAACAGCAGTTGCAAAGCACATTTTCCGGGGAGTGATGTCATCGTTTAAAACAACACAATGCTCTAGCTTGATGGTGGCATAAAAATCTGGAGGTAGCTCTCCTGGTAGTGTAATATCATATATAGCACTAACAATAGTACAGCCATCAGGTAGAGAAAAAGGACCACAGAATATAGTGCGAACATTAATGGTCAACTGCTCTTGAGTGAGAGCTAGTACATTTAACTCATATCCTAAGTCAGCACTTTCAATTGTGGATTCAATTCCTCCTTCTATTGAATGCTGTTGTAACTCAATAGTGATGCAAGTACCTAATAATGAATTTAAACTATAAACATGCACACATTATATGAAAAGGACAAAATACAGTACCGCTCAAAACCCAATAAAACATAATAATTATAATGCTGTTACCTTTCAGCATGTCTTCAATTTGCTTGATGAGCCATTGTACCACTTGATTAGTATCAGTTTTACCAGTCTTATCCTTTGAAGACTGGTGTATATTATAACTATGATATGCAATAAATCCAATATCAATTGGTACCGTCACTGCTAATGAAACCCCAGCTAAGACTGCACCAGCAACACGTGCTCCGGTACGCAGAGCAACAGCTCCAACCTCAGCAGCTGACTCTATTCCAACTGCAATGCCCATACCAACTCGACCCACATTAGCAATACCCTGAGCCCCTCCAGCTGCAGCATTTCCCGCCATTCCTCTAGTGCTGAGTGCAGACTGAGTACACTTTACCATAGCAGCATCATACTTCTCAGCAATTTCATTGATAATAATACTCAACTGCTGATCAAGGCTAATGTGGTCTTGGGCTGATTTCAGTTGTTTGTTTTCTAGAATTTTTCTAGCAATAAATGCTCCTACCCCTCCTAGTGATGCAGTAGCCCCAACCAGACCACCAGCAACTGATAGGCCTACTGATGCACCAAAAGTGACTGGAATCAGAGCAAGACCAAGGACCACCATCCCACCTCCTAGCACTAGACTGGCTGATGATGCAGCTATTCTGGCTATCCTCTCATTGCGGACTATATCCAATACTTTATCTTTATTTTCTGATATAACACTGATGGTCTCAGAACGTATTGGGTGCCACATAGAGCGGTATATCTCTAGCTGCTTCTTGTAGTACTCTTTCTCTGCTCTATAAGAAATATAATATAAAAATACATTTTAAATAGCAAAAAATAGAAGGGGATGAAGAGAAAAAAAAAGAGTAATTAGCTAACCTCAAGTTGAAAGGTATATATGGTGAAGGTAGAACAAACTTGTCAGTAAATCTATCAATGTACATGCAGGAAACCTTTATGTTATCATTTCTGTTACATTCTTTTCGAATCTCCTCGAAGCATTTTTGTATGCTGGCCCCCTCCTTCAGGTTATTTGTAACAGTGTCTAAAACCACACTGCTATTCTTCTGGATTACTGACGTTATGAGAAGAATAGAATTTTTAGAAGGAGTAGACGAAACCTGAAGTTTCTCTTTGGGCTCCTGGTCATGGGCTAAATGAAAGTAATAGATTTTTGGTAATTGAGCAAAAGGAGATTGATCATTTTGGAGGCACTCAAAAAATTTTTCAGCATCGATTATTTCGCTGTTGCAATCATAAAGGTGTCTGGTCTTGCCCTTACAAAGGAAAACGAAAGCAAATGTGGCCAACTGAGAGTGATCAATGTGATGAAGCACTTCCAGTAGAGTGTTGATTGATCGAGAACTCAGGAACTTGAAGTAGAGGGTACAATACCCAAGGGTATTAAGGGCTTCTTTGATTTTCTGAGCATCGTCATCAATCATCTTAGTCCCTTCATCTTCTTTCTTTACTTCGCTATGATTATCAATAATGATAGCCAAATGGATCTCTACAAAAATAAGACAATAAAAATTTAATAATATATGTATACATATGATAGACAACAGGCATCAGAATAAAAAAATCAAATTATTACTTATGCACACATGTACATGTACTTACTGTCATTTAAATTCCACAAGCTAAAATTGTGTTTTTTCTTTATTTGCGAGTGAGTGAATTTTATCAAGTTGTGTAGCCAATTCTCTTGATCAGGAAGCTTCATTGGGTTAGGATTAAAATATGTTGGCTTATAATAGCCAGCTGGTACAACCTCAACGACCAAATTATCAATCTGTAGGCGTTGCTTTAAGAAAGCATTGATATCAGTTGCACGCAGTTGCACTCTATGAGCAAACCTCTTTCTTAATAACCTTGCCCATCCCTCTCTATCTGAAAATGGAGGCTCATCATCTTTCTCATCTCGGCTATCCCTCTTTTCACAGTCTTCTTTGTTAGCAAAAGTGAGCACAATTACAACTCTCTTCAAAAAATCAGAACCAAACGCTTGATGCAGTCTACGGAGAGCTAACGTATCATCGCTATCAAGCCTGTGATTGGTCATCTTCATGCAGTAGAGCACAAGGCTAACCTTCTGACAATGAGCCTTTATTTCTTCTATGTACAGCTGTTCATCAGCATGTATGTCCTGCAAACCAGGCGAGTCTATAACCCTCACTCTGACACCTGGTATCAGCTCAGGATGAACGTAAGAGTGACATGATTTGGTACACATGTCTGCCTCTGCTCCCTCTTTTGCAATCTCTCTTTGTAATTCTATCAAGCTGTTAATAAAAGTTGACTTCCCCTGGCCGGTTTTTCCCACCACAAGCAGATGAATGTCTGACGAAGTTCGTTCACTTGTCAAGATATGCTTCATTGTAGACATGCCTACAAAAATAAGTTTAAAAGTCCTGGCTGCAAAAGGACACACCACTCTGGTCACTCCTTTTCAATTGTCTGTCCCTTCCATGTATGCGCCCATTAATTTCTCCAATAGTTTTATAGTTTCTGACATAATTATTACAATACTTATTGGCAATGTTTGAGTTTATGCTCACTTAGTTAGCCCCAATCATGCATACATCATTCTATTAAGCATGTACAGTACAAGTAGACTAATCTCATTTTTGTACTTTATATCACATAAAACTACATTCCAATACATTAAATGTTGGATAATGAATGATAGTTACTTTTGTCATCATATTTTGATAGATCAGTAATATTATCAGAAACTGTTAAACGATCGATTGATTCAGTATCTGAAAACAATAATGAATGTATTATTAATAGAATCAGTGGACTGACCTTCTCCATCATCTTGATCACTTAGTAGCATTGGCTCAGCCATTGTGGAAATATGAAAGAAAGATTTTAACAGAGCTGCTATTGTGCACTTGCAGTAACTAAAAAACTCGCTCTCTTTATAGTCGCTACGCAAAACATCACGTGAGCACACAGTCACCCACACTCGCACCCACACAAAATTCTAAATTTAGAAACATTTCTAGGAATCATGATCCTTAAAAACATTTCTAAGAATTGTGATTCTTAAAACATTTCTAAGAATCATACCATTGATACCAACAATAAGCTAGAGCAGTTATCTCAAGCCAAGTAACACTATGAACTTTATAAACTGTCATAGGCAAGTGCTGTTGCTAGTCCCAGTTTGTCCATATTTGGTCTTTTTGTCATGTAATGCTTTTTTCTGGGGAAATAGATCTAATTCAAATAGTCTTTCTAGTTTCTAGATATTACTTTCCCAAAAATATCTACTTTGGTGGGGAAATATTAATTTTGGTGAACTCACCACTTGCTATAAATTAATTATTCTTCTGAGTTCTCACTAAGACTCTTCTAATGCTTCTGGAGAAGTCTCTAGACAAACAGACAGTATCCATATCTGATTCTCTGTGTTTTTTAATACAGCCTTCATGCTTTGCATCTCTCGATGATTTCATGGTCCCCGGGCCGGGTCAGTGGGTGGCTGGGTGGGTCCATTCCTGTCAACATAAAAAAAATCAATAATCCTCTGCCCATAGCCTCCTAGAAATGGCGGAGTCGGAGCTTGCAAGCAAGTTAAACAGGCAACAGCAGATAAACGATGGAGAAGTAAAGGCTGCTAAAGTCTCCCAGTCAGTGTATGCAGAGTTTAAAGAGTTTTCTATACAAGAAATCAAAGAATACAGAAAGATATTCGTAAAGTAAATAAATGAATGCTTGTTTACATTCATACTAATGCGCTTTCTTTTTCAGATATGATGTAGATAAGAGCGGTTTTATTGATTTTATGGAGCTTAAGCTGATGATGGAGAAGCTGGGAGAGCCCCAAACCCACCTTGGACTAAAGGCCATGATAAAAGAAGTCGATGAAGATCACGACAATCAAATTAGCTTCAGAGAGGTATGGAAAAAAAGAAAAAAGTTTCCTCTGTTTCTGTTTTGTGTACCCTTTAACATCTGCTTTTCCTTGTACCTTTACTCCTCATTCTTATGTCTCTGGCATTCTTCTCCATTGTTCTCATTCATGTGAAAACATTTATCATGTTTGTGACCATAAAAGGAAGTTCTATGCCCATACATGTCTTGCTTGCAAGGAGTCTACTATAATCTAATTTTATTCCTTATGTTTATTATAAATAAAATATCAAATTCCCTTATGAGTTGCAAACATAATAACTTCTTAATTAAAAAATTTGGTCAAAACCTAAATATTAGGTATAAAATTACCCACAATTTTTATTACACTTTCCGTTGCGTATGCTGTGTAGCAAGCTTGAGCTGATTCCGACTTCAATTTTTGAGTTACGGCCATTTTAAGAAAATGTCAAAATTCTGAAAAATACCCAAGGCTATAGCCCATGGTTTTTTTTCCAAAAAATGGCTCCGAAATCACGCCAAATTTTTATCACATTTTCTGATACATATTAATGTCCTTATGCTATGTAGAAAGTTTGAAGTGTTTCCAACTCCAATTTTTCAAGTTACAGCCATTTTAAGAAAATGTCAAAAATCTGAAAATACCCAAGGCTATATAGCCCATGATTTTTTCCAAAAAATGGCTTTGAAATCACATCAAATTTTAATTACATTTTCTGATACACATTGATGTCCTTATACTGTGTAAAAAGTTTGAGGTGATTCTGATAAATAATTTTTGAGTTATGAGCATTTTAAAAATCAAACAAGCTTTTGAAAAAACAGCAAAGGCTATGGGTAGCCCATGGTTTTTCCAAAAATTAGCTCCGAAATAACCCCTTGAATAAAATGCCCCTTACTCCCTTTATCAATTTCCTGTGTTTACATAAATTTCTGTGTATAAAATTATATTCAACTATTACTAAGATTTATTAAGATTTACTAACAATGACTCCACTGCTTTCCTGCATAATAACTTACCACCATTCCATTATACTGTGTGTGTATGTATTTATGACTCATGAATGAACTTTGTGTTTTTTAGGCTAAATTACAGTACAGTTGAAGATCAAGTATTTCAGATTCTGAAGAAGTGGAAGGTGCTTACTTATCGTCCCATAGTTTCATTACTTGAGGACTCGCTGAGGATGGAAGGTTTCATGATATCAGTCCCTCATATTGAGTCCATTGCTTCAGCAATAGGAGGAGGAGGTAATGGAGATGTACATTATTTGTACTCTCAAATTAGGAATTAGTAGCTCTATTTATGTACAAGTATAATCATTTATAATGTATATATGTGTGCATGTTTAGTATTATGCTTAAAATTTTAATCAACAAGTAAGCATTAAAATCTATGTCCCAGATACATGTACATGTACATGTATGTAAAGGGCAAAATACAATGTACAATGTACCTGTAATAATAAATTAGTGAATATATTTATAAGCTATTTTTATATCATATTCTCCTTTCTCTCTCTCTCTTCTTAGGTGTATCCACTCCCCCAGTGATACTGGAACATCCTCAGTCATTATACGCTCCATTCAACAGTAAAGTCTCATTAAGTATATCAGCGGAAGGGGAGAAGCTTCAATACCAATGGTACAGAAACAATAAGCTACTTCCTGGACAGACCACACCTACTTTAACGATACCCACGATCACCGAAACATCATGTGGTCTGTATCACTGTGTTGTTAGTGGTCGTCACGGAAACAGCATGAGTCGCCCCGCCCATTTAACGGTGACCCCCGGGAAATTAAACTTCCCTCCTCAGTCGAGAGTAGGAAAGTTCAGGCTGCCATTCTCCCAGAGTGAGTCGGCCATTCCCTCTTACTCTCCTCTTAAAGATCCTCAGTTCCAGTTCCCTCGTAGAGGAAGTGCTGATACGTTTTTTCATGCGTCCAATGATTTTATGGGATCATCTCATCAGTTCCTGCAGGGGAATGGATACGGAATCACTGAACAGTTTGAAAATATGAAACTTGATAAAAGTACAGAATTTGTGCTTGCA
>NW_003546254.1:34521-37106 GCF_000090795.2 Amphimedon queenslandica | reverse complement strand
ACAGAGGAAGATGTTGGAGACTATTATTGTGAAATATCTAATAATTGTGACCGGATCAAGTCAGACATTGCCAAGGTTACATTGAAGGAGGAAGAGGAGGAGGAGGAGAAAGATGGAGAAGCATTCGAGTGTTAAATGGCTGATCTTTTTGCACTTTTTTAAAAATTCAACACTCAACAGTCAATTTTTGTTTTATAAGTCCACACTTTCATTCATTGTTTTCATTCATCATGCACATCACTGTAGAACTTTACTGAAACTCTCAACACATTATTATTATTATGATTGTACTTTTTGCGTACACTCAATTAACAAGCAATCTTTTCAGTTTCATCATTATTAATTGTTTTTAACATCATGCATTTAAAATTTCAACTAAAATTCTAGCACATATTGTTGCAGCATTATAAATACATAACAGGATTAAACAAAAGGACAAAATTTAGCTGCTACTCCTTCTATTGCTTCAAGTGGAGAGGAGGGGAGCAAGGTTTATGTTCCGTTGCAACCATTTCTAATAGCAATCCTGTCTTTTCAGTTGAGCAGAAAAATTAAAAATAACTGTTATTTTGTTGTTCTTCTTCTTGTGTTATTACTATTATTATTATCATGTTTTTAAAAAAAATTTATCAATACCATCATTATAATTTTTTGTTTGTATCTTTGATAAGAAATTAATATAAAAAAATTACTTAATCATGGCAGTGCACTGTTCAAAAAAATATTGGGCTTTTGACTTGGAGGAGTCATTTTATTATGTAAATAGGGCTGATGCTAACACTTTTATTTAGTCTTCTTTTTAAGGATTATGAATATCAAGAAAAACGCAACTGATTTTTAATGATTGTAGCAGCTAATTCTAAATTAAAAACCAAAAAAGTATAAAACTAACTAACACTCATCAAATTCTAATAACAAAAACAAAAACCAAAAGTATAAAACTAACACGCATAAAAACACCATTGTTCATTGTTATTTCTTTTTATTCCTTTTGTCTCTTGACAAAAATATGTAAAGTAGTGCTTTCAATGTCCAGATACTTTTCTAGTTCATCATAAGCAGTTTCAATATCATCAACATAAACTGAGAACTCAATCAACGGAATTATTCTGGACTGGAGCTTACGAAAATCTTGTTGCAACTCAACAGAATCAATTTCAGCTTTTGTTATCTATAATAATAATGCAGTATAGCTAGAAATTTCTGTGGCCCAAAATTTTTTTTGCGAATTTGAAGAAAATTGCAAAAATTAAATCCTCAAAAAATAGGTAAATTAAAAGATGTGGCAAACCAAACCTTTTCTCAGTGTAATTATAGTGAAGCACATGGCATGTTCCTGGTATTTTAAGCAGAGTCAAAGAGTAATCCTATCTTGCCTAATATCCTGATAGAGCTTTGTGTCATCATCAGCTATAGTTCTGGTAAGTAGTGAAGAGCAGCCATTGATCAGTAGTGTGATCAAGTGAATTCGCAAAAATAAAATCCGCAAAAGCCATTTTTTGGCAATTTGCAGAAATTTTGGGCTACAGAAATTTCTAGCTATATGGTAATAATAATAATAATAATAATAATAATGTTTTTATTGTACATGTAGCTGATTTTTTTGTTTCTTTTTTCTTTCTATGTACAGGGTCTTCCCTTTTTGTCCCCCTTTTGTCTGTTTTGTGTCTTTCTTATAATAATAATAATAATAATAATAATAATAATAATAATGATAATAATAATATAATAATAATAATTTAAAATTATACCTTATCAGGTATGAGAGAGATGGGGGATATCTTCCATCCTTTGATTTCCATAGGATTTTTACACTTACAAAGTCCCATTGATAATTCTTGGCCATCATTCCTGACTGTAAACAAAAACGAGTGTGACTCAATGGTGCCAATTGACTCAGTTTGTGCATACTATAAATAAAAATAATATCATGTACATGTAAAACAATATACACCTTCAAATGTGCCTTTAGGTGTTTAGTGAATAGTATACTCATAGTCCAGCAGTTCTTATATTCTTTGACATAAGAACATTGACCAGCATACTTGACTGATGTATCCCTCCTATAATGATAATAATAATAATAATACTAACTGTAATATAAAATTAATTATAACTAACATAGATCCTTTATACAAGACACAAATAAGGCAACTGTTACTGATCTTTAACGAAGCATACGTCTCTCCTATAGGAAAAGTCCCTCCATCAATGCAATTGAATGCAAAGACTTTCTTTTCTAAATCAACGGTAGCAGTTGCAAAGCACATTTTGCCGGGAGTGATATCATCATTTAGATCAACACAATGCTCTAGCTTGATGGTGGTATAAAAATCTGGAGGTAGCTCCTCTGGTAGTGCAATATCATATATAGCACTGACAATAGTGCAGCCATCAGGTAAAGTAAAAGGACCACAGAATATAGTGCGAACGTTAATGGTCAACTGCTCTTCAGTGAGAGCTGGTACAGTCAACTCATATCCTAAGTCAGCAATTTCAATTGTGGATTCAAGTCCTCCTTCTATTGAATGCTGTTGTAACTCAATAGTGATACAAGTACCTAATAATAAATTTAACTATAAACA
>NW_003546254.1:29726-33069 GCF_000090795.2 Amphimedon queenslandica | reverse complement strand
ATGATAGCCAAATGAATCTCTACAGAAATAACAAAATAAAAACATAATGATAAAATGAATAATGTATGCATGATAGACAAATAAATTTTAATATAATTAATTAGTAGATCATAATATAAAATTCTGCAATAATAAATATTAATTTCTTACTATCATTTAAGTTCCACAAGCTAAAATTATGTTTTTCCTTGATTTGTGAATGAGCGAATTTTATCAAGTCGTGTAACCAGTTCTCTCGATCAGGTAGCTTCATTGGGTAATGATCAGAAAACGTTGGCTTATAATAGCCAGCTGGTACAACCTGAACCACCAAATCATCAATACCAAAATGCTTTTTTAAAAAATCATTGATACGAACTGCACGTCGTTGCAATCTTTTAACAAACCTCTTTTTTATTAATTCCACCCATGCTTCTGTGTCTTCAAATGGAGGCTCAGGATCGTCATCATCTCGGCTATCCTTCTTATCACATTTTTCTTTGTTTGCAAAAGTGAGCACAATTAGAACTCTCTTAAAAAAACTGGGACCAAATGCCTGATGCAGTTTACGTACAGCACACTTGTCATCATT
Source organism: Amphimedon queenslandica (assembly GCF_000090795.2). Classification (NCBI taxonomy): domain Eukaryota; kingdom Metazoa; phylum Porifera; class Demospongiae; order Haplosclerida; family Niphatidae; genus Amphimedon; species Amphimedon queenslandica. The sequence continues at coordinate 32,498 of NW_003546254.1, read as the reverse complement.
TGAAATCTTATGATCAATCATCCTCATGCAGTAGAGCACAAGGTTAACCTCATGACAGTGAGCCTTTATTTTTTTAATGTACAGCTGCTCATCATTATGTATGTCCTGTAAACCAGGTGAGTCTATAACCCTCACTTTGACACCTGGTATCAGCTCAGAATGAACGTAAGAGTGACATGATTCGGTACACCTGTCTGTCTCCGCTCCCTCTTTTGCAATCTCTTTTTGTAAGTCTATCAAACTGTTAATAAAAGTTGACTTCCCCTGGCCGGTTTTTCCCACCACAAGCAGATGAATGTCTGATGAAGTTCCTTCACTCGTCAAGATATGCTTCATTGTAGACATGCCTACAAAAGCAAATTCAAACAAGGTGAATGCAATATCCTTGGCTGCAGAAAGATGCACCACTCTGGTCACTCCTTTCCAATTGTATCTCTCTCCTGTGCACCCATTAATTTGTCTAGTAATCTAATTTCTGACTTATTACAATACTTATTAGCAGGGCTTGAGTTTACGTTCTGTTTAGCTCGCCCAATAATTACCAGTATGCATGCATCATTCTATTAAGCATGTGCAGTAGTACAAGTAAAGTCCCATCTTCCCATTATCATTAACCTTTCCACCACTGAACATTTGAATATCTGAGCTACCATGTTGTAGGATAGATGTACATATCTGAATCAGAAAAAGTGGCTTTTCTAATTTCACTTTTAAATGCAAGTACTGATTTACACACAAATGTTCACTGGACATTTGATGTATAATTCTACTTACCATACTGCAATTTTGCATAGTTTTTTTGGAGAAAATAAAGAAAGAGTGCCTTTTGCCCATTCATCTCTGTACATCTATTCCACAACATGGGGGGGGGGGGCTTGTTAATAATATTAATTGCTAAATGCTCAGTGTCCCAACCTTTACAGCTCACTTCACAAACAAATTACAACTGTACTATTAACCACAGGCTTATCCAAGTGGTTATAGTAGTACACTGTTAAGAATTATCATCACTGATACAGGCAAGTCTGATTGCTACCATATAGCGGGTTATTTTCATGATTCGAATATTTAGTGGTTTGCCGTGATTGACAGTTTATAAGGGGATAGTTAAATTTCTTGGTAAGCCCCACAACCACAAAAATAAAGTGCCAAGAAACTAAAGAACCACGAAAATAACCTATTTTAATACAGCCCAGGCAGGCATCATTGCCTGTTGCTCTGGCTGAACTAGTACCATATGCTATGGTTGCATTGTGGCTGATTATCACAATCATATCATATATGCTAGGCTGATTGCCGTGCAAGCTACTCATAACCCCTGATACAGGATGTGTCAGGCTGAGTCATGACTGAAAATCATTTATGATTCAGATTAAAATTCTTGGTTGTGTACATACTATCAAGAGTAAATAGTACCTAAAGAGAGTATCCAACGGCCCTATTGAGGCCTGCTGCAAGTGTGTGGATTTCTAGGAAGTCACGTTCCACATACTTCAGTAGTTTTCAATCAATGTTTATACAGATTGATAATATTATACAGAAGTATACTGAACATGACTTCCTAGAAATCCACACACTTGCAGCAGCCAGGATGGGGCCGTTGGATACTCTCTTTAGGTAGTATTTACTCTTGATAATAATAATAATAATAAACTATAGAAATGGAAATTTAATCATCATAATATAAAAATAAATAAAAATAACCACTGTTACTAATTGTTTGTATTTTGTTGGCATGGCACTGACATGGTGTATTTTTGCCAAGTACTGCGTCCTGTTGTCCATCCTCTTGTTTAATAATAATGCAAATGGGTGCAAATAAATGCCGGGTTAGCAATAAAATTGAACTATAAACACACAAATCTAGCCTTAAAATAACATAGATGCCTTGTAGATACTTCCTTAAAGCTAAGTTTACATTTAACAATGAAACAATCAAAATTGCATAGGCGTTGATGCAAAAACACTTTAAGTTGATGTAAAATTGGCAAAAATTTAATCTTGCATTTATTTATTTATCTTGCATTTTATGGCGAGTGTAAACCAGGTTTGAGCTTCCTGAAGTTTTGTGCATAAGGTCCCTGGTAGTGTTGTTTTAGTTACAAAATTTAGTTTTAGTTTAGTAACTATTAGTTTTTCCTCTTTTTTATTAAATTAGTTAGTTTATAGTTTAGTTTTGCCCTTTTATCAAGAGTTTTAGTTAGTTCTAGTTAGTTTTTTTCAATGAAAAAAAATTTAGTTAGTTTGTAGTTAGTTAACTAAATCTTTGCATGCTCATAGTTAGTATTAGTTTTAACAAATTTAGTTAGTTATTTTAGTTAAATCGCTATAGAAATTGCTTGTTAGTCTTTAAAATCTCAGTTTCTAGTGTTGCTCCACTTAATACTCATCTTTATGACACTTCAGGTGTTGTTTGAAATTTGTAGGATTCTTTCCTTTGACCGTATACTAAAAACTTATGGCATCTTGCACCCAGTCTAGCGACTACGAAGAACAACTAAAGACCTCTTTGGAAGCAATTCTAAAGGATCCAATAGAGTCTGAAGTAGCTAAACAGTCACAAAAAATGCTGAAGTCCTGCTGGAAAACTTAAAGGAAGAGCCAGTGATTCAGTTCACCAAAGAATTGGTTAGTAAGCTTAATGGCATTGTTGCCACTAGCTTCAGTCTAGTCAGGCGGAGCCTGACTAGCTTCAGTCATGAAGGAGCAAGCAGCTATTCAAAGAAAAGAGAAAAGGCTTGGACCTAATTTTACAACTTCAGAGCTAATGAT
>NW_003546254.1:25294-26554 GCF_000090795.2 Amphimedon queenslandica | reverse complement strand
GCAACATGTTGCTTACAAGATCAAAGTAACCACAAATTTTGCAAGCAACATGTTGCCTAGTGTATGGGGGCCTTTACAGCGACAAACTTTTAGAATAGAAATGGCTGAATCAGAGCTTGCAAGCAAGTTAAACAGGCAACAGCAGATAAACGATGGAGAAGTGAAGGCTGCTAAAGTCTCCCAGTCAGTGTATGCAGAGTTTAAAAAAAGAGTTCTCTATACAATAAATCAAAGAATACAGAAAGATATTCGTAAAGTAATGAATGAATGCTTGTTTACACATACTAGTTTACACACTAATGCGCTTTCTTTTTCAGATATGATGTTGATAAGAGGGGTTTTATTGATTTTATGGAGCTTAAGCTGATGGAGAAACTGGGAGAGCCCCAAACCCACCTTGGTCTGAAGGCCATGATAAAAGAAGTCGATGAAGATCACGACAATCAAATTAGCTTCAGAGAGGTATTGGAAAAAAGATTCTCTTTCCTCTATTTTTGTTTTGTGTACCCTTTCAACATCTGCTTTTCCTTGTACCTTTACTCCTCATTCTTATGTCTCTGGCATTCTTCTCCATTGTTCCCATTCATGTGAAAACATTTATCATGTTTGTGACCATAAAAGGAAGTTCTATGCCCATACATGTCTTGCTTGCAAGGAGTCTACTATAATCTAATTTTACTCCTTATGTTTATTATAAATAAAATATCAAATTCCCTTATGAGTTGCAAACATAATAAAAAAATTTAGTCAAAGCCTAAATATTAGCTATAAAATTACCCGCAATTTTTATTACACTTTCCGTTGCATATTGATGTCCTTATGCTGTGTAGCAAGTTTGAGCTGATTCCGACTTCAATTTTTTGAGTTACGGCCATTTTAAGAAAATGTCAAAATTCTGAAAAATACCCAAGGCTATATAGCCCATAGTTTTTTTCAAAAAATGGCTCCAAAATCACTCCCAATTTTTATTACATTTTCTTATACATATTGATGTCATTATGCTATGTAGAAAGTTTGAGCTGATTCCGACTTCAATTTTTCAAGTTACGGCCATTTTAAGAAAATACCAAAATTCTGAAAAATACCCAAGGCTATAGCCCATGGTTTTTTTCAAAAAATGGCTCCGAAATCACCCCAAATTTTTATTACATTTTTTATACATATTGATGTCCTTATGCTATGTAGAAAGTTTGAGCTGATTCCGACTTCAATTTTTCAAGTTACGGCCATTTTAAGAAAATACCAAAATTCTGAAAAATA
>NW_003546254.1:9841-12897 GCF_000090795.2 Amphimedon queenslandica | reverse complement strand
ATCATCAATACCAAGATGCTCCTTTAAAAAATCATTGATACGAGCTGCACGTAGTTCCACTCTATGAACAAACCTCTTTTTCATTAATTTTTCCCATGCTTCCTTGTCTGCAAATGGAGGCTCGGGATTGTCATCATCTCGGCTATCCTTCTGTGCACAGTCTTCTTTGTTAGCAAAAGTGAGCACAATTAGAACTCTCTTAAAAAAACTGAGACCAAATGCCTGATGCAGTCTACGTAGAGCACACTTATCATCATCCGAAGTCCTATGATTGGTCATCTTCATGCAGTAGAGCACAAGGCTAACCTCCTCACAATGAGCCTTTATTTTTTTTATGTACAGCTGCTCATCATTATGTATGTCCTGCAAACCAGGTGAGTCTATAACCCTCACTTTGACACCTGGTATCAGCTCAGGATAAACGTAAGAGTGACATGATTCGGTACACATGTTTGTCTCCGCTCCCTCTTTTGCAATCTCTTCTTGTAATTCTATCAAGCTGTTAATAAAAGTTGACTTTCCCTGGCCGGTTTTTCCCACCACAAGCAGATGAATGTCTGATGAAGTTCCTTCACTCGTCAAGATATGCTTCATTGTAGACATGCCTACAAAAGTAAATTCAAACAAGGTGAATGCAAAATCCTTGGTTGCACAATCCTTTCCAATTGAATGTATCCCTTTCCCATGCACCCATTAATTTGTCTAGTAATCTAATTTCTGACTTATTACAATAATTATTAGCAGGGTTTGAGTTTACGTTCTGTTTAGCTGGATCAATTACCCGTATGCATGCATCATTCTATTAAGCATGTGCAGTAGTACAAGTAAAATCCCATATTCCCATTATCATAGATCTCTTCCACCACTGAGCACTTGAATATTCTGAGTTATGGAATAGATATACAAAGCTGAATGGGAAAAAGTGGCTTTTCTAATTTCACTTTTAAATACAAGTACTGATTTACACACAAATGTTCACTGGACATTTGATGTATAATTCTACTTACCATACTGCAATTTTGCATAGTTTTTTTTCGAGAAAATAAAGAAATAGTGCCTTTTGCCCATTCATCTCTGTACATCTATTCCACAACATGGGGGGGGGGGGGCTTGTTAATAATATTAATTGCTAAATGCTCAGTGTCCCAACCTTTACAGCTCACTTCACAAACAAATTACAACTAGGGTATGTACTACTAACCACAGGCTTATCCAAGTGGTTATAGTAGTACACTGTTAAGAATTATTATTCCTGATACAGGCAAGTCTGATTGTTACCATATAGCGGGTTATTTTCATGAGTCGAATATTTAGTGGTTTGCTGTGATTAACAGTTTATAAGGGGATAGTTAAATTTCTTGGTAAGCCCCACAACCACGAAAATAAAGTGCCAAGAAAATAAAGAACCACAAAAATAACCTATTTTAATACAGCCCTGACAGGCATCATTGCCTGTTGCTCTGGCTGAACTAGTACCATAGTCTATGGTTGTATTGTGGTTGTTCATTCACAATCATATCATATATGCTAGGCTGATTGCTGTGCAGGCTACTCATAATCCCTGATACAGGATGTGTCAGGCTGAGTCATGACTGAAAATCATTTATGGTTCAGATTAAAATTCTTGGTTGTGTACATACTATCAAGAGTAAATAATACCTAAAGAGAGTATCCAACGGCCCTATTGAGGCCTCCTGCAAGTGTGTGGATTTCTAGGAAGTCACGTTCCACATACTTCAGTAGTTTTCAATCAATGTTTATACAGATGTGTTTTATAACAACATTTATCATTGATAATATTATACAGAAGTATACTGAACATGACTTCCTAGAAATCCACACACTTTCAGCAGCCAGGAGGATACTCTCTGTAGGTAGTATTTACTCTTGATAATAATAATAATAATAATAAACTATAGAAATGGAAATTTAATCATCATAAATAAAAATAACCATTGTTACTAATTGTTTGTATTTTGTTGGCATGGCACTGACATGGTGTATTTTTGCCAAGTACTGCGTCCTGTTGTCCATCCTCTTGTTTAATAATAATGCAAATGGGTGCAAATAAATGCCGGGTTAGCAATAAAATTGAACTATAAACACACAAATCTAGCCTTAAAATAACATAGATGCCTTGTAGATACTTCCTTAAAGCTAAGTTTACATTTAATGAAACAATCAAAATTGCATAGGCGTTGATGCAAAAACACTTTCAAGTTGATGTAAAATTGGCAAAAATTTAATCTTGCATTTATTTATTTATCTTGCATTTTATGGCCAGTGTAAACCAGGTTTGAGCTTCCTGAAGTTTTGTGCATAAGGTCCCTGGTTCGGATCTCACTGTTGGCTCAAGTTTTATTTTATTTTATTTTTTTAATTTTGGAGGTCCAAATCCCATTTTAAGAAATGGATGCCCAAGCTTTTATTTGAGGAAATAAAGTAGTTGTAAGGAGCATGATGTAAAATGCAATTCAGTTGTCAAGTGAACAGAGCTACACTCCAATACATTAAATGTTGGATAATAAGTTACTTTTGTCGTATTTTGATAGATCAGTGATATGATCAGAAACTGTTTTATGAGTGCCAGTAGCTCTTTCACCATCATCAATACTACTAGTATCTGCTCGAGTACCGGTATCTGAAAACAATAGAATGATTGTACTAGTCAAAATAATAGAATCAATGGACCGACCTTCCCCATCATCTTGATCACTCATTAATAACCTTTGGTCAGCCCGAGGGTCAGCCATTGTGGAAAAAGCTAGCACTTGCAGTAAGCCAGTACACTAAAAAAAAACTCTCACTTTCTTGTGATCTAGCTGCAGCGCGGACACGGGGGAAATGGAACTGCGCTTTTCACTCCACTTGGTCGTCCCTAAAAAAACGGACCGGACCGGACCAACGGACCATGGTCGGCGACAAGTCTGTTTTACGGACCCGAATGGTCCGCGACATCTCTATTTTACGGACCACTTTGCTTACTGCTAAAACAAGGGCTAAGAATTATAGCTAATACTAAGGTCAAGATTTACTCTTACTGAAATCCTGCTTCT
>NW_003546254.1:4611-8399 GCF_000090795.2 Amphimedon queenslandica | reverse complement strand
TAATCATTATTATTATGATCATCATTACTACCGTTTTAATTTTGATTGTATTTTACTTTCTCTATTTTGTTTTTTGTTTCTTTTTCTTTTCTTTTTCACTTCTTTTTTTTCTTTATATTCTGGCTTCATGGCCATCATGTGCTTCCTTGGTCAGGCCTTCAGTGCTTGTTTTATCTAGCTTCTTAACCGTTCTCATTCTCATTGCCGATCACTGTAAAATTTTAAATAAATAAATAATTGCTGATGCATGAATATAACAAACTACTAACTCAAGTTGAAATTACAGACATCAGTGATCAATACAATGAACTACGGCCTCATTGATTGTATTATGACTCAACTGATAGCATCACTATCACCATAGATAAAAATCATTTTTTTCACGGAAGTTCTGTATGTTGTCTAGGCCATCATAGAGTTTGCAAGATCATAGATACTGATACTAGCATAGATATCTATGCTGCTAGGTCGGTCAGGTCCGTGGTCATTAACGCGGGGTCCGTACTTTAGCTTTTCGGGTCCCTTGGTCGGGTCCATAAATTAGTTTGTATCGGGTCCGTCGCTCGGTCCGTAAATTAGTCTTTTCGGGTCCATTTGTCCGGTCCGGTTCGCTTTTTAGGGACAACCACTCCACTTGACCATAGCATAGATTTTATGACCATAGATACTGACTTGACTTGGATCACACTTGCGTGCTCCGTAAACTACATTATACATGCACATGGAAGGATTTACGGAACATGCAATGATCCAAATAGATCTAAGTGGGTGTGTAGATAGCCACAATAAAATAAAACATACATACAAGAGGCAACTTGTTGCTAGCAACCAAGCAACATGTTGCCAAAAATAGAACATCTTTCTATTTCTGGCAACATGTTGCTTACAAGATCAAAGTAACCACAAATGTTGCAAGCAACATGTTGCCTAGTGTATGGGGGCCTTTATTACAGCGACCGTAAACTTTTAGAATAGAAATGGCTGAATCAGACTGAGCTCAGTTGCAAGCAAGTTAAACAGGCAACAGCAGATAAACGACGGAGAAGTCTCCCAGTCAGTGTACGCAGAGTTTAAAGAGTTCTCTATACAAGAAATCAAAGAATACAGAAAGATATTTGTAAAGTATACATAATGAATGAATGCTTGTTTACACATACTAGTTTACACACTAATGCGCTTTCTTTTTCAGATATGATGTGTTGGTTTATAACCAAACTAATATTTGCTAATAAACAATCTCTTTCAATAATAGGACTCAAAGAGTCGTTAATAGAACGATGATTAGAAGTGATAATGAGAGATGTCCAAACAGAACAGAAGAGAGAGAAGAGAGTGAGCATGAGTCAGACAACTGATCAGTGCAGTGTTGCCAGATAGGTTTGGCCAATTGTTCACAAAATTTTGTCAAAAAGTTTATGTTTTCCCAAAAAAGTTCATGTTTTTCAAAATTTTGCAACCACAGGTTAATAACTACAGAATTAACATTAATAACTACTTACTTAACTATAATAACCACTAAATTAACTTTAATAACCAAGAAATAACTTTTATAACTACTTAATAACTATATTAATTTATTTTTATAACTTTCATAAGATGATGCTTATCACTAAAATCTTGCTGATGGCTGATTTTGAGAGCTAAATCAAAACCTCAAACATTGAATTTTCAAAGTTTATAAAAGTCTCAAAAGTTCATGAAAAGTTCATGAAAAAAAAGTAGTTCATGAAAAGTTCATGCCAAGGCTGAAAAGGTCATGAAACATGAACTTTGTTCATGATCTGGCAACCCTGCTGAACTGATAATGATGTGCACATGCGTGAAAATAATAATATGCAACCACAATATTATTAGTCTGTTGTACACTAAGTAAAACAATAATAATAATAATAATAATAATAATGACAATAATAACAATGATAATAATAATAATTGATACACAGTTTACCCTTCACTACAGATGTAGATAAGAGTGGTTTTATTGATTTTATGGAGCTTAAGCTGATGATGGAGATTGGAGAAACTGGGAGAGCCCCAGACCCACCTTGGACTGAAGGCCATGATAAAAGAAGTCAATGAAGATCACGACAATCAAATTAGCTTCAGAGAGGTATGGAAAAAAAAGATTCTTTTTCTGCTATTTTTATTTTGTGTACCCTTTTAACATCTGCTTTTCCTTGTACCTTTACTCCTCATTCTCATTTCTCTGGCATTCTTCTCCATTGTTCCCATTCATGTGAAAACATTTATCATGTTTGTGACCATAAAAGGAAGTTCTATTCCCATACATGTCTTGCTTGCAATGAGCCTACTAATCTAATTTTACTCCTTATGTTTATTATAAATAAAATATCAAATTCCCTTATGAGTTGCAAACATAATAACTCCTTAATTAAAAAATTTGGTCAAAGCCTAAATATTAGCTATAAAATTACCTTCAATTTTTATTACACTTTCCGTTGCATATTGATGTCCTTATGCTGTGTAGCAAGTTTGAGCTGATTCCAACTTCAATTTTTTGAGTTACGGCCATTTTAAGAAAATGTCAAAATTCTGAAAAATACCCAAGGCTATTATAGCCCATAGTTTTTTTCAAAAAATGGCTCCAAAATCACTCCCAATTTTTATTACATTTTCTTATACATATTGATGTCCTTATGCTATGTAGAAAGTTTGAGCTGATTCCAACTTCAATTTTTCAAGTTACGGCCATTTTAAGAAAATACCAAAATTCTGAAAAATACCCAAGGCTATTATTATTATTATTATTATTATTATTAATAAACTTTACAATACATACTATAAAATGTGACAAAAAGAAAAGAAACAAAAAAAGAGATGTATCGAAGGCAAACACAGTAACAAGACTGGCCACCTAAAATTACATAGTAAATAATAATGCTAGAACATAAATAAATACATGAACAGAAAAACATTTAGACACAATTGAAACAAGGACAACAAAAATGAAACGAACAAATTAAAGAAGAATCAAAGTTATTTACAAAGTAATCAGTAAAAAGTGTGTTTAACATAAGTTTAGATTTATCTAAAGAATCACACAATTTATTGCCTTCAAAAAATTGATAATAATTTTTATTATTATTATAGCCCATGGTTTTTTTCAAAAAATGGCTCCGAAATCACCCCAAATTTTTATTACATTTTTTTATACATATTGATGTCCTTATGCTATGTAGAAAGTTGGAGCTGATTCCGACTTCAATTTTTCAAGTTACGGGCCTTACGGCTATTTTAAGAAAATGTCAAAATTCTTAAAAATACCCAAGGCTATAGCCCATGGTTTTTTCAAAAAATGGCTCTAAAAACACCCCCAATTTTTATTACATTTTAAAATACATATTGATGTCCTTATGCTATGTAGAAAGTTGGAGCTGATTCCAACTTCAATTTTTCAAGTTACGACCATTTTAAGAAAATGTCAAAATTCTGAAAAATACCCAAGGCTATAAGCCCATGGTTTTTTCCAAAAAATGGCTCCGAAATCACCCCAAATTTTTATCACATTTTCTGATACATATTAATGTTCTTATGCTGTGTAGAAAGTTTGAAGTGCTTCCAACTTCAATTTTTCAAGTTACAGCCATTTCAAGAAAATGTCAAGAATCTGAAAATTATAGCCCATGATTTTTTCCAAAAAATGCCTTCTAAATCACATCAAATTTTTATTACATTTTCTGATACACATTGATGTCCTTATGCTGTGTAGAAAGTTTGAGGTGATTCTGATAAATAATTTTCAAGTTATGAGCATTTTTAAAAACGAG
>NW_003546254.1:0-1127 GCF_000090795.2 Amphimedon queenslandica | reverse complement strand
ACTTTATCTTTATTTTCTGATATGACACTGATGGTCTCAGAACGTATTGGGTGCCACATAGAGCGGTATAGCTCCAGCTGCTTCTTGTAGTACTCTTTCTCTGCTCTATACAAAAATAATAATTTAAATATAATTGCAAATAGCAAAAAACAAAGAGAATGAGGAGAAAAAGAAAGAGTATTCAGCTAACCTTGAGTTAAAAGGTTTATATGGTGTAGGTAGAACAAACTTGTCAGTAAAACTATCGATGTACATGTTCGTATTATTTTTTCTGTTAAATTCTTCTTGAATCTCTGCAAAGCATTTTTGTATGCTGGCCCCCTGCTTCAAGTTATTCATAACAGTGTCTAGAACCACACTGCTATTCTCCTGGATTACAGATGTTATGAGAAGAATTGAATTTTTAGAAGGAATAGACGAAACCTCAAGTTTCTCTTTGGGCTCCTGGTCATGGGCTATATGAAAGTAATAGATTTTCGGTAATTGAGCAAAAGGAGACTGATCATTTTGGAGGCGCCCAAAAATTTTGTCAACCTCAACTATTTCGCTGTTGCAATCATAAAGGTGTCTGGTTTTGCCCTTACAGAGGAAAATAAAAGCAAATGTGGCCAACTGAGAGTGATCTATCTGATGAAGCACTTCCAGTAGAGTGTTGATTGGTCGAGAACTGAGTGAGTTGAAGTAGAGGGTACAATACCCAAGGTTGTTAAGGGCTTCCTTGATTTTCTGAGCATCATCATTAATCGTCTTAGTCCCATCTTCTTCTTTCTTTACTTTGCCATGATTATCAATTATGATAGCCAGATGAATCTCTACAAAATAATAAAATATGGAAAATAAATTTTAACAGAAGTGTCAGAATAAAAAAATTATGCATATTGTACATGTTCTTACTATCATTTAAATTCCACAAGCTAAAGTTGTGTTTTTTCTTAATTTGTGAGTGAGCAAATTTAATCAAGTCGTGTAACCAGTTCTCTCGATCAGGAAGCTTCATTGGGTTAGGATTATAAAATGTTGGCTTATAATAGCCAGCTGGTACAACTTCAACCGCCAAATCATCAATCTGTAGACGTTGCAATATAAAAGTGTTGATATCAGTTGCACGCAGTTGCACTCTATGAGCA
>NW_003546253.1:701506-706301 GCF_000090795.2 Amphimedon queenslandica | reverse complement strand
TAATAAGCTTGTAGCACCAAAGTAGCATCAGCGGTACTTAGTGTCTGCCCCATATTCTGTACCCAGATAGGACCACTGTTAAACCAGAGGTCATCATCAATGAGGACTTTAAAGCTGCCATCAGACTTATTGACATCAATGTTCAAGGCACCAATCGAGCCTCCAGTTAGCAGTGAAAGTAGTAAAAATGACAACGTAAAACACTTCATGTTTAGCTTCATGTACTGCACTCCACCCAAAATGTTAGTGTCATGAATTCAATAAATTATTCATACTGTCAATTTAATTGGACACACTAAGTATGCAGGACAAAGGTGCTAGTTTTTTTGTTGCATGGTCTAAGAGAGAAGAAAGTAGATGAGGAATAAGTATAACTTATCAATGGAATAGTCCATGCTCCATAGTCTAGATCTCATGTAGCCAGACCACACCAGATATGACCATAGATATGAACACAACCTCCTAGGAATGATGCATTTATACAATCACTTCTTTTAAAACTTACCTCATCAAACTAGCAGTCAATACTTTTCAACAACAATTAATGTCCTTATTCTATCACTCATTTTATGTTTGTGTCATTTTCTTTTCCTAGAAAAAAACAAAAATTATTTTGCCAAAGGCTAAGTAGCCATTTTATTAAATAGGCGTGGCTAAAATTTGATTGGTCCATTTTTAATCAAGCCACGCCCTTTGTTTTCAGCGCCAAAGAAGGAGCAGCCATGTTTGATGGATTGAGGTCTCGAGGTGGCATAGATGGCTCTAAAAGAGGTCCCTATCAACCCTTTGGAGTGGCTTGGCGACAAATAAAAGAGTTACGTTTATCTTATGACAAGAGAATCAAGGAAGAGATAGACACAGCTTTGCTTAAGGCTTGCTCTAAGCATAAACTACGAGTCAGGTAAGTTATTCAAAATATAATAAATAATGTGTAAATGTTACACTATTTTTATGTTTATACAACACTCGATTTTTATTAACGTTTAGTCGGAGCACTGTTGATAATTCTTTTATGGTACGTTCAAAAGCGAATGCTGTCAATGAAGAAGATGATGATCAAATTGATGGTGTGAGTGAAAGTCAGTGTATTCAAATGGTGACTCGTGCAAGTCTAAAGGATCAAATACTAGTGGAGGAGAAGGAAGAGAGCCAACTAGAAAATGAAGCACTAAATTGTACGTATGTCGTCAAGAAATCACCACCACTCAACCTTTCCAAACCTTCTACATTACCAGCAGCGGCTGTGTGTAGTGTTAATGCAGAACAACCTCATGTTGCCTCTAATGACAGTGATATGTACACGCATGTCATACCCAAGTTATTGCCACCTCCTAACCTTTTCAAACCTTCTAATTCGACTTCTATGTGTACGAGATCCAAGGGCATTAAATCCCCTGATACAGAACAGTCTAATGATGTACATGTATATGCTCTACCCAAGTTATTGTCACCTGAGTCACCTCCGCTTTCGAAACCTAAATCGACTTCCATGTGTACCAGATCCAAAGGCGTTACATCTCCTGATACGGAGCAGTCTAATGATACGTATGTTATACCTACAGCATCACCTAGTCCTAAATCATTCACTATGCATACCAGATCCATGGGGACTAAATCTCCCGATACAGGACAGTCTAATGCTGGTGATACTGATGAGAATGAGCTCTTTCATACTCCTCCTGAGAAACACGCTCGATCATCATCGGCTGAGCTATGCACTGATATACCTACCAAGATACCTGCTACTAATGATGAAGATGGCGTCCCTACCATTTATATGCAGAGTAGTACTCATCCTGAAAAGGTCTGCTTGTTTAGTTTTGATTTTCGATATGTATATATATATATTTTTGCTCTTGATTATTAGGATGATAGGTTTACTGCTCTTGTAAGAAACTCGCCAGTAAAAGCTGTTGAAGCTCATGAAGTAATTAGGAATGAAGTTTTTGTTTTTATTTTTTTTTTCTCTTTAGTTAAGGACAAAACTTCTTAAAGATAAGATTAATCAAAAGTTGGAGAGAGAAGAATCAAGGAGACGTGAATTGGAAGCAAAAAAAGAGCAAGACAGGCTGGACAGGATTAAGCGTAGAGAAGAAAGACTTCAAAAAGTAGCAGCAAACAAAGCAGCTTTGTTGAAGAAAGCGAATGAGAAAAAGAGAAAAATTGAAGCAAGCAAAGATGAAGTAAGACGCATTGCATGAAGATTGTTTTCCATTTCCTTTGCAGGCACCTCCTAGTAAGACTATAGCTGCTAGCAAGACTGAAGATAAGGGACAGAAAAATAAGCTACGGCATCAAGCAGCAGAGCAAAGGAGAAAAGAGAAAGAAAGGGAGAATGAGTTAAAGCAACATGCTATTGAAAGTATAGCAAAACTCTCAATTTTCCTTCCTATATGCTATTAAATATTTAGAGGAGAAACAATTGCAGGAAGAGTTGCAGCGTAAGAGAATGGAAATGAAAGAACAAATAAGACTAAAGAAGCAGTTAGGTAAAGATGAACACAAGAAACCTGTTGTTCCTGCTGTTACTACGTGCACCACCATCAGTACTGCTTCGCAATCGATACCGTAAGTGTTATTTTGTTGAACGATAATATTTCTAATATTTCTTTTAGTCTAGCAACTACATGTACATCTCATTATACTACACCTTTGAATAAATGTATTACTACGACTACATCTACATGTGCTTCTTCCTATCAAATTACTCCGATGAGTCAGGTACAGTGGATATGTTATTTTTTCATAGGTTTCTTTTGCAATTTTTTGTCCGGGCTGCTAATTTTGGGCATAATATAGTTGGCTGTTTTCATTTTTAAGACCAAGGGTACATGTACATGTAGATTGGCCAAACTAAGATGATTTTGCTGCCAAGTCTGCAATCATAATGACATTACCAATATTCTGTGCACGAGCTTAGTAATTTTATAATTTCTCCGCATAAAATAAACTGGTTGTTTGTTTGTCGCAATTTTTTTGTTGCAAAATAGTTGTCATGAAATGATTCTTTTAATCTTTCAGGATCCATTACTGGTCGCTGATAATAATTACGACATTGCTGAGCTAAGCAGTGACGACAGTTCTGATGATGAAGATTGTCCCAAGAAGACTGTTCCTATGTGGGCAGCTCCAATGAATCTCAACAGAATCATATCAGAGCAAGAGCGCACTGATCATGACATTGACAGCATCTTTCCTCCTACTGATTTGCTACAGTCGCCTAATCTAGGGAAAATATTTGGTTTCTCTAAGAGGAGGTTTTTGAAGCGTACCAGTTCGGCACAGTGGACTTCACCTATGCTTAAAAAAACTCGTCCTCTTACTGAAAATAACAATTCATCTTGAAATTTTAGTATTTAATAACATAATATCATACTCACTACTAAATTAACGTTTGAATGAATTTTAATGTAGCTGTTCTCTTGCAAACGTGATATTCTAAGGTTCGTAACAAATGGGACATTAACATGTCCTTGTCATATATCTATATTAAAATCTGTTAATATTATTCTTTAATTTATATTTGGCTTTGACTGGGAGTGGTTGGAATATGGATGATGATCAAACAATGAAAGGTCAACCTCTAGATCCCCGTAGAAAGGCTAAGTACAATGTTATATCAAGAGGTTTCTTTTGGTTAGTATCTTACTTCTCCTTTGCCTTCCTTTCAAATACTTTTAGTTGGATAGATCCTCTCTTCTGGCTGGGTTGTAGGAGAAGTCTTGAGTTCAGTGATCTCTATGTGCATCCTCCTGAAGCAGACTCCTTTTATCTCCTTAACAAGTTTAACAAGTAAATATAATGATTTCCAATAAGATTAATTTTGTCACAATTTGCTGTTTTGTTTAAGATATTGGGCAACTGAGCTGCAAAGGAAGAAGAGAGGGATGTCACCTCGACTGCTGGTGGCTTGGTTTAAGTGTTTTTGGTGGAGAATATTGCTTCATGGCTTATTCTTATTTGGAGAGGTCAGTCGCATAATTTTAAGAAGTATTGACCCAATTTCAATCTCAAAAAAACTAATTTGCTTAATTTCTGTTATTTGTGTTGTTCATTCATAAATTTGTTGTATCTGTAGGTTTCAGGTTTTGTTTGTCAATCAGAGCTGATAGGATCTCTCGCTGAGTATTTGGTGCTGGATTCACCCTCAGAAGCTGAAACCCGTGATGCCTATCTTTATGCATTTGGTCTTACCTTATTGTCTTTTTTCATCGTCTTCATTCATGCTATTGCCTTCTACTATGGTCATATATTGGGGATGCATACAAGGATCGTGTTTTCATCAGCCCTTTATCAAAAAGTAAGTTTGTAACCACTTACCAGCTGTTACTTTCTTCAATTAGATTCTTCACCTCAGTCAAGTTACTGTTGGCCAGCAAACACTGGGTCATATTGTTAACCTGGCATCTAATGACATTCACAAGTTTGATCTTGTAAGTTTTCAATTGTTTTTCTTATTATTATCTTGATATACTAGGGATTGCTATTTCCTCACTTCTTGTGGATTGCTCCCATACATGTAATAGTGGTAACCTACCTTTTATATCTTGAAATCCAGTCGAGTGCATTTGTAGCTACTGCACTACTATTCCTTCAAGTTCCATTGCAGTTAATTCTTGCTTATATTTTTGGGAAATTAAGGTTGTAGAATTTGTATCTTACGTAAAGAATTGTGATACTGTCTTCCAATGCAATGTAGATTAAAGGCAGCTAAAATGACTGATAGAAGAGTAAAGGTCATGAATGAGGTTATCAGTGGAATCAGAGTCATTAAGATGTATGCATGGGAATATGC
>NW_003546253.1:697777-701165 GCF_000090795.2 Amphimedon queenslandica | reverse complement strand
GATAGAAGCATGTGCTCTTGAGAAAGTATTTGTATGTCTACTTGTACTTATTGTGTTGTTGGCATAGGATATTGAGCTACTGCCTGAAGGTGATTTGACTCTAGTAGGAGAGAGAGGAGTGACTCTCAGTGGAGGACAGAAAGCTAGAGTAAATCTAGCGAGGGCAGTCTATCGTCAAGCTGATGTTTATCTTCTTGATGATCCTCTGAGTGCAGTAGATGCAGCAGTCAGTAGACATCTTTTTGAGAGGTGGGTATAAATTACTTTGTGACAATAATTAATTAAATGAAATTCACTGGCATGTGTTTAATTTGAGCTGATTTTGATCAAGTTTAAATTCTTAATAAATTTCTAAAGCCAAAAATTGGGTCAAAGACCATGGGCTATAGCACATGGTTTTTTGGCCAAATTTAGTCAAAATGGCTAGGAGAAAATTTCTCAACTTTTATAATTTTACCTGGTACGTATGCATGTTCTTATGTTATGTTTCAAATTTGAGCTGATTCCGATCAAGTTTAGATTTTATACGAAATTTTTAAGTTACTCAGAAGTCGGATCAAAGACCATGGGCTATAGTACATGGTCTTTGGCCAAATTTCATCAAAAATGACTAGGAGCCAATTCTGCTTTTTTATAATTTTTTTTGATACATATACATGTTTTTATGTTATTCTTCAAATTTGAGTCAATTCCGATTGAGTCTAAATTTTTTACAAATTTTTAAAGTTCCTCAAAAATTAGGTCAAAGACCATGGGCTATAGCCTTTGGTCTTTGGCCAAATTTTGTCAAAAATGACTAGGAACCAAGTCTTCATTTTTATACTTTTTTCTGATACACTTACATGTTTTTATGTTATTTTTCAAATTTGAGCCAATTCCAATCAAGTTAAGATTTTTTACAAATTTTTAAAGTTACTAAAAAAACAGGCCAAAGACCATGGGATGGTTTTTGGCCAAATTTTATCAAAAATGGCTAATAAAAAATTCTCAATTTTTATTACATTTTTCCAATGCATATACATGTACTAAAATTTGCTTCAAAATAGTAATAGTGTATGCACTATTACTGTTTTGAAGCAACTTTTAGTAAGTTTTTGTAATTGACTGATGTCTGATACATGTATTTTTAAAGGTGTATTCGTGGAATATTATCAGACAAGATTGTTATACTAGTAACTCATCAAGTACAATATCTTGAACGATGTGATGCTATACTTGGACTGAAGGAAGTGAGTAATGATGTAGAGTTTTATTTATAGAATATTCTGTTAGGGTTGTGTGTTAGTGTATGGTAATGCAAGGGATGTTCTGAAAGAGGACAGTGGTATATTTGAACTATTAGCTGATGATACCAGTACTTCTGATGATGGCTTTAACATCAGGAAACAAAGTATTAGTACTGGATTAGAACCACAAAGTAAACAGAATCATAATAAATTTATTATTTATAATCTTATGATAGCATTGGTGACGTTTGAACAAAAGCTAAGCAGTTTGAATGAAGAAAATGATGATCATGAAAAAGATAATTCTGTTGAACAATCTCAAGAAGAAATAGCTTCACTCAAGAAAATCTCTTCAACTGACACAGTGAGTCTATTATATTATGAATATTGATTCACATAAAGTGCTTTATAGGAGGAAGTTGCTACAAAAATGTCAGTACCTGCTGAAGAACGTGCTCATGGAACTGTATCAGGAAAAACATACTTTAAATATTTTATTGCAGGAGGAGGATATGTTTTTACTGCTATTATTATATTAATTATCATCCTAACTGAGGTTTGTTTGTTCATAGAGTAAAGGTGTTCAGATATAATATATCTATCACTTTAGACAAATCTTGTCATTGCTGACTGGTGGATAGCAGATTGGTATGATTGTACTGACGTATTGAATATGATTACTTACTGATGATATAGGGCAGACTGTGAATCAGAGACTAATCTCAATAGGTCTACTTGTTTTCTGTCTGACAATGAGCGTATTGGAATATATGGAGGACTTGTAGGATCATTGGTCATATATGGGACTTTAAGATCTGTTCTAATTTATGGACTACTTCTTAATGCAGCAAGAGTTGTTCATAATAGAATGTTTGCTAGAGTATTAAGAGCTCCAGTTTTATTCTTTGATACTAATCCAATAGGTATTGAGTTAAGTAACATTTAGTCTTTACGTTTCATTGATACTTTGATAGGTCGCATTTTGAATAGATTCTCCAAAGATATTGGGTTTTTAGATGATCAACTTGTTTTTACTTTTATGGATTTTATATCTGTAAGTGTATGATGTGATCCAATAGCTAAGTAATAATGCTAGTACATGTATATTAAATTTAATTTTCTTTGTAGATATTTTCACGGTTTCTTGCTATCATGATCACTGCAGCTGTTGCTAATTTTTACATTATGATAGCTGTTGTAGTCATGATTGTATTTTCAGTGATATTCAGATGGTATTATTTAAAAACTGCAAGAGACGTAAAGCGATTAGAAGCTTTAGGTCAGTGAATAAATAAATTTGTAATGCTTGTGATGATATTTTGATATTTTAGCTCGTAGTCCTGTCTATTCTCATTTGTCACTAACTCTACAAGGACTGCCTACCATTAGGTCTTATTGTATGCAAAGCAAAGCAATAAATCTTTTTCACAAGTTTCAGAACCAGCACTCCCAAGCCTCCTATTGTTATATTGTAACTAATAGGTATGCTATGCTGGAAATTAATAATTCAAAGAAACATTTCTTTTATTAGATGGTTTGGTATGAGGATTGATATAGCCAGTTCACTGTTCATTGCTGTTGTAGCTTTTTTATCTATTCCTTTATCTTCAAGTAAAAGAAAATCTCTGTTCACTGCATCATAAAACTTGTTATAATTCTTTTAGCATCCAATGCAGGTTTAGTTGGATTATCATTGACATATGTTATATCACTCAATGGTCTTTTTCAATATTGTGTTCGTGTGAGTGCTGAAGTTGAGAGTTTGGTAAGTGAATTAAGTTGTTTGTGATGATCAATCCGTGTCCTTTAGATGGTATCAGCTGAGAGAGTGATGGCTTATGGTAAACTAGAAACTGAACCATCTTTGGAAACCGATCCTTCAATTTCACTGAGTTCAGACTGGCCAACCAAAGGACACATTGAGTTAAACGATCTTTCCTACCGTCATTCAAATGAAGGACCACTTGTACTTAGAGGAATTACATGTAACATTAAACCAAGTGAAAAAGTAAAAAGACAAAGTATATTTTAAATATTGAACTTTGTACTATAGATTGGTATTGTGGGTCGTACTGGAGCTGGTAAGTCATCTCTCATTGGAGCATTGTTCAGACTAGCTGAACCAACTGGTAGCATTAAAATTGATGGAGTAGAAACTACTC
>NW_003546253.1:691517-697767 GCF_000090795.2 Amphimedon queenslandica | reverse complement strand
TACATATGCATATAGGATCCTGTGCTTTTTGGAGCATCAGTACGCTATAACCTTGATCCATTCCAACAATATGATGATGATAGAATATGGAGGACATTAGAACAGGTATGCATGGGATTTGGTTGATACTGACTTCATTATACTTTTATAGGTTCAGTTGAAGAGTGTAGTGGAGGAACTAGAAGGAGGTTTAGAGAGTTTAGTGAGCGAAGGAGGAGGTAACTTAAGTGTGGGACAGAGACAGTTGTTCTGTTTGGGGAGAGCTCTCCTTCAGAGTAACACTATCCTGATATTAGATGAAGCCACTGCTAATGTAGACATGGAGTGGGTACTGTACACATGCATACACTTGTACTAATAACCTGTGTGTGTTATGATCCAGGACTGATGCTATCATTCAACAAGTGATACGTGAACAGTTCTCTAATTATACTGTACTAACTATAGCTCATAGATTGGATACTGTCATGGACTCTGACAGGATTATGGTATGATATTTGTAATTGTGTCCTAATCTCCCTTATATTTACTAGATACTGAGATCAGGTGAATTGATAGAGTTTGATGTACCTCATATACTCCTCAGTCAATCATCATCATATCTCAGTAAACTAGTGGAGCAGACCGGACCTAACAATGCTGAAAGATTGAAGAATATTGCTCTTGATTATTATAATAAGCTCAATTAAATGATTAGTATGTAGATTTATTCAAAAATATTTAGAACTGTTAAGTGAAATATTTTGATTTGCATGACTGATGCTATTCTACCATTGGGTGCTCTCTGTGGCTTGTGGCTTCTAACAATTATTAGTGATACATGCTTAGTGGCAAAAAAATGATGAATGAATCTAATATAGTTGTCAATTTATCAGTGCTGGGATCACTAAAAATTTTATCAATAAGGCTAAATTCCATGTCAGCATGGAGAAAAATCACCAAAAAATAAAATAAAATTTTTTTCAGTTTTTATTTTATTGTCCACTATTATTATCATTATTACACTAAAAGAATAAGCAACAACTATTTCAACAAGTAAAATAAAAGATAAATAAGGTGCATTGATGCAACACAGTAACAAGGCTGGCCACCTAGCACACAATAAAACAAACAAAAGGCAAAACCTAAAGTGAATTGCATGCAAAACACAAAAATAATGAGACAACAGAAAAAGACTAATAAAGGATCAAATTATCAACAAAAAAGATCAGTCTTAAAATAAATTTTTGAGGGAAGAAATTACTTACTAAATTCTACCACTACAAATGCTTAATATTCACTATTGGTAGTGGCTTGTATGGCTGCTCTTTTCTGTGCTTATCAATCAATGTCTTTTTTTGATCTTTAAGAGTACCCACAAATAGAGAAGGAGGAGGAATAATTCCAAAATTAATCTCAATATATTCAAGAGATGGATGGATGAAGATAGTTTTGTATAAATGTTGCAATGTTTCTTTCCAGTTAGGTAAAGGTTTTGACTCATTATCAATGCCTAGACAGTTTATCCTCAGTCGTCTGATTGTCATATGCAATGATAACATGTTAGTAACAGCAGGTAGTAACAGTTCATACATCCAAAATGTTAGAAACTGTTCCCTCCTCAGTTTCAGTATCTCCTTTGCAACCTCTTCACGACTGTCACTGTGTAAATAAACATCAAAAGCTTCTTTAGCAAATGTAAAGTTCATTATAAGCTCTGCGAGATTATTCTTCTGAGAAATGATGTCAGTAAATGTTGTTATATCTTTATTGAATGGAATGTTTACATTCAACCGCTGTAGACTCGTGTTGTGTCTAAGACCAGTTATTAGGAAGGACAGGAATGAATTAGGAATACATTCAACAAAGTAATCATAAATTTCAAAGCATTTCAGTGTTTGGTTTTGTGTTAGCATGCCCTGTAAACTAGTACCCATACAGCTGGTATATACCGTTACACCCTCCCTACGAATCTCCACAATCAAAACTTGAAGTGTAGTATTCATTTGTAGAAAAGTAAATAGTTCAATAGCACTCTCGGCTGTCTTTAGTTGCAAAGTAAGTGTATGTAAATTGAGATGAGAGAAAGAAAAATGTGGTGGACATGGTTCATGTAACATCAGACAGTTACATCTTTTCATAAGTGGAATGAGTAATGTCATCTTACTAGGATTACAAAATATTTTTCCTATTTGTAGAGCAGTCAGTGGTGTGTTCACTTCTACTATGTTTAATGATGATGGCAGGGCTTCATCAGGTATGTCCAATGAAAGAGCTTGTAAGCTGCTGTTGTCCTTTAGTAGTTGTTCTAATACTCCATCAGGTAGACAATAAGAAGGATCGAAAGGAGGATCATAATCATCAACACGAATATAAAAAATGGATACTGAAAATGATGTTATTTTTTTATTTTTTGTTACTCCTCTAATGACACTGATGATGGTATTACTTATTACTTCATCAGCAGAATGCTCAATCTTCATTTCTTCCAGTGTTGAGTTCATTTCTATACGTTTCTCAAGTTCAACACATTTGTTTGTGTACACATTGCCAACAGTTGGTGTATCAGTCATCGTCAAATGCAATATCCTCAACTGATGAAGATTGAGAAACTGCAGCAATACAAGACAAGAGACATATTGGCCTGATACTAATTCACAGTAGCACTCCTGAATATTGTCTAGAAGTGACAATTGTAATAACTTGTGCATTAATTCATTAGTGGGATCATCCAACTTTACCTCTAAAATCTTGCACTGGGTCTGTACAACATGCAGTGAGTTATTGGTTAGTCCAGCAGTGAAGACTGATACTGCATGTTTAGATACATTTCCCAGGTGCAAGTGATTCCATGTTGTGTTTGAATTGTTTATAAAATAAGCAAGACACAACCAGTCATACAATGATAATGACATTTGACCTTCATCCAGACACAGTGAGTGGTTTTTGATGGATTGTGCTAATAATTGACATAATGCTGTGTGCTGTGTTTCATACAGCAGTTGAAGAAGAAGAATGGGAACATTGTCAACATCATCTAAGCTTTTGATATGAGTATATTTTGTAATCTCAGAATTTTTACAAAAGTAGGAGAGATAACAACTTTCAAGTCCATACAATGGTTCTCTCTTACACTGTAAGTCAAGTTGTTTATTAAAATACTGTTGATAGCTCTCGTGCTCAAGGTGAGTTAGACCTGCAACAAACCTCAGACACATTCGAAAGTGATCATCATCAAAGTGATTCTTAAACACTTCCTGTGTCTTCTTCTCATGCTTAGCTATCCACCATGCAGCTAGAAATTCCTGTATGCTTAAGTGAAGAAACTGATACTTCTCCTCATCATATTCTATGAATGTTGTCATCAATCCAAGATAATCTTCCTTGACTACCTCATTATGTAAAGAGAATACCATTTTCGTATTATTAGCCAGGTTAGTATAAGCTATTTGACACATCTCTTGTAAAGGTCTAGATAACTGTGATGGCAATGAAGAAAGAGTATTTAAACTACGTGGGTTAATATCATGTCTTTTAATGTGTCTTCTGATAGTTTGTAGAATAAAGTTCTCATACAGTTGAGTGAGTGTTGTTGGAAGGTGTCCCCCTTCCTTACAATAAACTAAGATGACCATGGAACAGACCAATGGTACATAACACAATGACAAGACGTCACTTCGTACTTTAAGGTCATTAATGAGTTTTACTGCTAGTTGTGAGTCCTTATTGCTTTGAACAGTTGCAAAATGTGGTTTGTATTCTACATGTGAATTTAATTCTTTAGTTTTACTTGAAGTTTTATTTTCATCAATAAGTTTTTGTGCAAGTTTCTGATCTTTTTGAAGTGTTTGTATGATTACTGTTGATATTTCATGCTCAAAAAAACCAATGACTTGAACATGTCTACTGAGATTATCCACCTCTAATAGTGAAATGGAGGCATAACTACGAGAAGTAACAATCACTGAACAGTGACGCAATTGTTTTCTATGAATGATACTAGTAGCTATTGAAGATTTTCTGAGTTGTTCACTTAGTTCATCCCAACCATCGAAGATTATTAGTAATCCTTTTCCCTCTCTATCTGACAACCAATCAACTGCTTTTGAAACCTTAGGGCTTTTATACTCAAACAGTTCAGCTAGTGTAGTAGCTGTAGCTATCTGGCTATTCCTTAAAGGACAGTAAAGTACCAAGTCATACTGCTGGGGCCCAAGTGCTCCGTTTGCCCAACTATTTAACAGTTTACGACAGAGTGTTGTCTTGCCAATGCCAGGAGGACCATCTATTACTACTCTGAGAGACAGAGAATTATCTGTAGGTTGGAGGACATCTTCAACACTTATCTCTTTGTCTTTAGGTAGTTTAACAATTTTATCAACTTGTCCTCTTAGCAAATACCAAGCTGATTCTGCTTGTGTACTGTGGTCTTGTTTTTCTACTAATGCTAATCTTCCAAAGAAATCTTTTCCAACTCTTGGTGGCCAGTCTATAGCAACAATAGGCTGGTGTTTGTAGTGTTGTCTCATATCATCAGCATATCCTTGAACATCATCAGGTATTAACGTAATAAATGTGGCATTATCGGGTATAGATTGACCTAATGTATTGAGATATAATGATGACTACATTGATCACTGATAATGTACATGCACACATGCACACACACACACACACACGCGCACACACGCACGCACGCACACACACGCACACACACACACGCACACACACACACGCACACACATACCTAAATGATGTAAAATAGAGGTTGCAATATCTGTTATTGTAAGATGCCGCTGATTGATTAATACATGACATATATCAATTAGGTACTGGTCTGGATAAACAGACGCTTCTAATCGTCTTTGTAATACTGACACTAATTGACTTGATTTAATTAAATCTGATATTCCTGTTGCTGTTTGAATATGACTAACAGTTTCCATTGATATAAGTCCTTTGGCATATAGTCCATTTGTTATTCTGTAAAGATTATCAGTAATAGCATCAATAAGAATAGCATAATTCTTTCTTAATATTGTACTAGGAGTATTACCTGCAGTTAGAATGTGTATCAGTGTTATATTTTTATAAAGTGTATATTTACCTGCTATGAGACCAGGCCCAGGATTACGTTCGACATCTCCTGATAAGAGGATTAAATGTAGTAAATGTAGATAAGCAACCCCACTAAAGAAATAATTGTAAATCAGGTCAGAGCTGCTACCTCCAGGCATAACTACTGACTGGAGGGAGTTTACACCAGTAACAGTAACAATAGAAGTACATTGGTAGCAGTTAGTGTTGCCTAAATAAAATACTAGTAATAGATCTATCTAAAAATGTAAATTCAATATAGATCTACCTGTTTGAGGAATCATAAATATGTGCATTGATAAAGATACAGATAGAAAGAGAACCAAAAAAACAATAGGTGCTGGAAGTTTAGATCTTGTCCCTCCTAATGTAGATTTAGTACTGCTTAAGCAGGACTTGCTGTTAATGAATGAGTGAGAGTGGCAGCTATTAGTGGCTACAGGTCCACAGGATGCAGCTTGACAGCAGTTCCACAGTCCAATGCTTGCTCTCCATTGAGAAACATCAATCATCTAATATAATGAAGTAGATTACTGGTGGTACATAATTTTTAGTAAATTGCTCTACCTCTAATCCACTGATACTAAACAACAAAGGATAAACCTATCTATTGGTGGGAGCAAGGTAGGAGGAATCATAAGGAATGCATTATCAAAGCTGTGCAAGCAGCGCTGTTCTTCTATATTAAATTTTAAATGTTTTAATGACCCAACCCCTCCCCCGAAGAATTAAATGGCAGTGGAAGAACGATCTAAAGATGAAATTCTCCACAAGTTTAAGGAACGTCAGGTTTTTGCTCAGAGGCTTTTAGAAGAAGCCAATAGGTTAAAATCTGAAGAGAAAATACTTGGAATGCAAAGAATAGAAAAACAAATAAAAGCAGAAATGGAAATGCTGGAAAAGGTATAATTTATATTAACATTCTTTTTACATATGTATAATTCTTGCTATTCCCTTAGTTGTTAACTGGTTCTCAGATTATTAAAGACCATCACATAAAAAGCACTAACCTTCTCCATCTTGAAGGAGTCATTCACATAATCAAAAACACTCACTTTATGTTGTCGAAGAGTAAAGGATCTCTTACGGCAGTCGAAAGGTTTTTTAAATTTACCGACAGCACTGGTATTGTTCAGAATACAATGGTGGATGTAGTTTGTAATGGTGGCGCCAG
>NW_003546253.1:680453-691507 GCF_000090795.2 Amphimedon queenslandica | reverse complement strand
GTAAGTATATAGTGTCGTTTTGGCATTCTTTTCATTGCGTTTCTTAATTTCAAAGGACAGTGTTTTGGCTGAGCAGGCAAGACAGGAAAGGAAAGATCCTTTGTGGCCTATGCTACAAAAAGCTACAGAAGGTAGTGGGTTTTTTTAATAATAGCCCATATGTTACTTCAGACTCAGAGTAACTTGAAAAATTTGTAAAAAGTCCAAACTTGATCGGAATCAGCTGAAATTTGAAACACAACTTAAGAACATGTATATGCATCAGAAAAAATTATAAAATTGTGAAATTCTCTCTTTTTCAATTTTGACAAAATTTGGCCCGAGACCATGTACTAGAACATAAAAAATTTAAAAAAAAAACAAGATTGAGTAGGATTCCGTCAGAACGACCAACGAAAATACAAAATGAAAATCCTACTCTCGTGACGCAAATTCTACTCTACATTGTACTAAAAGTTATGGATCACCTTACAATGTAAAGTAGAATTTGTGTCACGAGAGTAGGATTTTCATTTCGTATTTTCGTTGGTCATTCGGAATCCTACTCAATCTTGTTTTTTTTTTTTTTTATTTTTTATGTTCTTGTTTGTGTTAATTTTTTTATACTATTTATAATATTTTTTCAGTTACAATTGTGATACTTTTTGATTTTACACAAACAATAAGTTTCTTTATTATTGTTGTCATTGTTATGATTTTACAGCATTTATGAGGGACAGCACTGATTGAGTTGAATAGATATGGTGAAGGAATATCTACTATACTGATGACAAGTGAAATAAATATTATAGTCTTGATGTGAATCCTTGTTCAAGAAGCTCTATCTTCCCAGCAATCCTGTAGCTATTCCTGCAGGTCTTCCTTCTTTCAAGTTCATATTAATATATTATCACTAGTATTATAAACATTAATTAATTGTTTTGTGTTTTTGAAATAAAATAATTCATTACACACTTGATATATGCAAGATTAATACCTTCTCTTAGCTGGAAACCTCCACTAAGTATTGCAATTTGATTCCAAGCATAGCTAGCCTAGCTACGTAAAAGATTACTTGCTGTTCCCAGTTCTGAGATCTGAGCATGCGCGACCACGCCCAAATTTTTGGAGCACATGCTTCTTTATTTAATTATTAACAAAATGGTGGCATGAGGTAAGCTGGTGCGATCCAACAGTCACAGACTCAGTATCACTTTTTCCTTTCTTGGAGAATGATTCTAGGGAACAAGGACCTGCGCATACCCTGTGGGAGTAGAATGGTGTAAGAATTAACCTTCTATCACCAGGCATAATCGATATATCGACCGACAACTGGATTGACAGGACTAACTTGATGATGATGATGAAGATGAAAAAAGGTGGCTGAACAAAACGGCCGGTTTGCAGATTTTTGATTTTTCTCCCAGAAAAGGTCTAGAGCCACGCTATGGGTACCATTGGAGTCCTCTGGTCAAGATAAGGTCCTCTATAAAGTCTGGTAAGCATAGGAGCTCGTTTTCCCGGTATAGCAAGGCTGCAAAAGTCGTGGCAGCCATTTTGTTTGGGGGTGAATCCTACTTAGTAACGCTACCGCGTTACTAATAGTACAGGGACTTTGGCCCAATTTTTGAGCAACTTAAAAAGTTTGTAAAAAATCCAAATTTGATCGGAATCAGCTGAAATTTGAAACACAACTTAAGAACATGTATACGTATCAGAAAAAATTATAAAATTGTGGAATTCTCTCTTTTTCAATCTTGACAAAATTTGGCCCGAGACCATGTACTGTAGTACAGGGCAGACATGGGGTCAAGCACTAAGAAATGTGCTTAAACACAAATACAAGCACTTAAATGTGTTAGAAGCACCAGCACAAGCACAATCTATAGCTTTAGCATACATGTAAGTGCTTAAGTACAAGAACAAACATTTTTCAGAGTGCTTAATTACATTAATAAGTACTAGATATTCACTACGTGTAAAAATAAAGTAAAATTACAATTATAGTTAATTTACTATTGCATCTAATAAACACTAACTCTGTTAATTGTTCATAATAAATGGAAACAGCAGAGAGCTTTGGAGTGATACCACTAATAGTAATGCCATTACCATTCTTCAAGCTAAAACACAATCACACAATGTGCTACGAAACTTGTATACTACATGTACATGTACATGTTTTTTACATGTGTGGTAAGATTTATTTAAATAATAAAAATACAGAATATACATGTACTTATGTGTGTCTCAATGTACATGTACATGTAGTGGTACATGTACATGACATCGACATATAGATGTACATGTAGATGTACCATGTAGATGTACATGTACATGTACATGTACATGTACATGTACATTATTCGTGTGTAGTTTTTGCTGTGCTTAAAAGCACTTTTGTAAATTTGTAAAAGTAATTAAGTACGAGTACAAAGCACATAGATTATATTGAAAAGGTACTTGTAAGCAGCATTAAGTACTTAGAAAGCTGTGCTTATTTGTACTTAAGTACAAGCACCAAGTGCTTGACCCCATGCCTGGTACAAGGACTTTGGCTCAATTTTTGAGCAACTTAAAAAGTTTGTAAAAAATTCAAATTTGATCGGAATCAGCTGAAATTTGAAACACAACTTAACAACATGTATATGCATCAGAAAAATTTATAAAATTGTGGAATTCTCTCCTTTTCAATTTTGACGAAATTTAGCCTGAGACCATGTACTATAGTACAGGGACTTTGGCCTGGTTTTTGAGCAACTTTAAAAGCTTGTAAAGAATCCAAACTTGATCAGAATTAGCTGAAATTTGAAACACAACTTAAGAACATGTATACATAATCAGAAAATTATAGAAATGGAGAAATCTCTCGGAGCAATTTTTGGCTAAATGACACTGATTTTTCCTTTGTAGAAACCGTACTTGTTTTAAAATAATTATTACACATCACACTATTGCATATCACTGTTTCCCCTTGTTTGACTAAATTAGGTAAATCTTTATTGGCTTGTAAAACAGCAATAGATGATTTTAAATCAATTTTATCTGTTGTGGCTGGCCCGAGTGAGAAAGAAAGAGCAAAGTGAGCCTTTAGCCTTGTTTCTGTTTAGAGCTCAAACCGTATCATCAAAATAGGGAATTGTTATCAAGGATTAATGTTGTCCCTGATCAACCCTCAGAGAGAGCTCGAAATCTCCATAACAGTGGAAGAATCAAAGAACGAGCCAAGGTTTGCTTTGTTTGCTTAATATTAATTATTAGCATGATGTAGATTATATTCGGTACTGGTGACAGCTTGCAGGCTATTACATTAACAGCAAATGAAGGCTTTGTTCGAGCTGCTGCTGGAAGAGTGAGCACAATCATCATATCCCTGCTAGTTTAATCTTAAACTCTATCATATTCATAGGGAATTTCTTTCAATGTCATTGTACATCCGTGTAGAGCATTGGCAGAATTAGACTATAAGCACAGTGTCAAGACAAATGAGAGAAGAGAAACTGGGGCTGATATTATGCCTACAGTTCTTCCTTCATAGCAACCATAGTTCAATTCCAAGTAAACGTAATATGCCAACAAACTTATTTTCTTATAGACAACACAATAACACTTTATTACAACACAATAACACTTTATTACAACACAATAACACTTTATTATGAATTAATACGAATATATATATTGATAACTAATTAAAACAATTAATGTTTGTGTTGACTGTTAAATAGCGTAATATTTTTTATCACTGGAGATGCTCTGATTGTCATCATTCCCAAGATAATGCAAGCGGAAATTGTGCACGGAATCAATGTCTTTATCATCGACACCTTCAAACGGGTCATCTGGACCAAAATCAATTGTTTCTACAAAAAGAATTATTATTATTATTCATTAATTCTAACAATTTTGACAGGCGAATTTTCATACCTTCTTGGCTCCCAACTATAAATAAAGGAATGAAAAATTGTTATAATGTAAAATTATTTTAATGAAATTTCCTTACCTTGAGGGATTACTCTTGGAATAGTTACATTGTTTGATTCTGTATATACAGGAACAAAAGGTAATACAATGCTTGTTTAGATATTATATGTGTGTACCTTGTTTCTTTGAAGGTGGTGCTTCAGCCTGTAGCAGTGGGGCTGGTCTTTCGACGACAGCCGGTGGAGGTGGTGTTACAGGTTTAGGAGGCAATACTGGTGGTGGAGTAGATTCAACAGTCGTTTCTTTCATAACTACAACTTCAGGCTCTGTAAGAATTGAAATAATAATTGTGCTCATGCATACTGTATTAAGTATTACTAACCATCATATGCATGTCCATTTTTCTGAGGTAATTCAACTGCAGGGTTTCGATACAAGTTTTCATTTGCTATAAAGAAAATGATCATTAATGATTACTATCAGATGCAAGTATGTAACGTACAAACAAGAATGTCTCGTGATCCAAACCTATCCTTCTTTTCTTTAGGTGTTGTGTTTCCTTTTTTGCCAGCACAGCAGCAGTACAAACAAATTAAAAGCAGTAACAGTAGCAACAGTAAAAGTAAAATCCCTCCAATGGTAACCCCAATACTCAATCCAATGACAAATAAATTGGTTCGTCCTAAGCATTACAATCCAATAATGGTTTGTTATGGTAACAATTTTGCTTACTTCTGCAATAGAGGGGTTCTCCACTCCACTGGCCATTGGCCTGACAAACTCTTACTGGCTCACCCACTGGAGTCAAGTCATCATCATCACAGCTGTACGTCACGGTACTGTTGAATATGGTTTCATTAAAATCCCTGACAACGCCACCGAAGCCAAAGGAAGGTAGCTCAGGAATGCCACAGTCAACAACTGTAATTAAAGTATGGAGGAAATTCATTTATTGAACTATAGTGACCTCATAATTGTTTCAACTCACAAGTGCAGTTTGTTGGTGTCGTTCCAGTCCAGTTACCATCAGCTCCACACACTCTTCGATCATTTCCATCAATGACCATTCCTTCTTCAAGACATCTGTAAGTGGCTATTCCTCCAAATTCAGTTGATGTGATTGTGACATTGATTTCATCATTGAATAAGAAAAAGCTTTCATCTTCTGGGCTTCCACAATCAACGGCTACATGAGGAATTATAATTACAAAACCACAAATAAATTGTTGAAACTATAGTAATAAATTTAGAGTAACTGTTTTCGTTAGATACAAATAAGAAATGGAAACTATAACATTCTTTAGTATCAACAGCAGTGTCACAATAATAAATGACAATAAATGATTAATAGCTTACGTCTGCATCGAGATGTTACTTCTGAGCTGCTCCAACTGCCATTAGGCAAACATGAAATGAAGGCAGAACCAACAAGCTCATAACCAGTAATGCAGGAGTATTGAACCACAGAAGGAAACCTGTTGCTGGTACTGCTACTTATTGGTCTTGTAGGGCCAGTTCCAGCAACCTGAGGAGGATCACCGCAATCAACTCCTAAAAACAAATTATTATCAAATCTGATCTAAAATCTCACACCCAAATATAACTAAAAGTTAAAGCAATACATAAGTAATGATTAGGCATATTCACCTATGCATGATGGCTCAGGGCCACTCCATTGGCCATTTGGCTGACAGGAACTTGTTGGATTTCCATTAATCTCATATCCAGTTTCACAACTGTAATTTGCAGTGCTGTTTACAATTGTTGTATTATAGCTGACCATCAATGGTCGATTAGGATTTAATGGTCCACAGTCATTCACTACAGAAGTCACAAAACAACATTCAATTATAAAAGAATTCTATGGAATTGCCACAAAATCTATTTTCAATTTCCTTTATAGTATGAAGGAAGTGTAAATAAACATACCTTGACATGTTGGTGCAACTCCAGACCAACTGCCACTGGCAAGACAAGTCAAACTGCTAGAGCCAACTAATCTGAAGCCAATATCACATGAATAGACTACTACATTTCCGAATGTTGTGTTTGAGGGGTCAAAGTTTGCCATTAGATTGTCTCTTCCAGTAATACCTGGAGGCATGCCACAGTCAACAGCTACAAAATGAGATAACAATGAAATAATTTATTTATTTTTGCAACATACGTATGCATTGGGGTGTGCTCCCACTCCACTGTCCATTGGTACCACATGTTCTTAGAGCAGTTCCATTAAAAGTGTAACCACTTGCACAAGAATAAGTAGCTTGAGCATTGAGGAAAGTGCTGGTAAATTGCACACTGAGTCCAACTTCATTATTTGTTGGCGGATTGTTACAATTGATAACTGTAAAATGAATCATTAAGAACATTACAATAAAAGTCAGTATGGTGACTAACATTCACAATAAGAAGGAGTAGAGCTCCATGTTCCATCGGATTGGCAGGTGCGTGTGATAGCACTTCGTACGACATACCCAGGTAGGCAGGTATATGTTGCAATTGAGCGAAATGTGAATCGATTGGCATTAATTGTAAGAGCAGTCGTATTAGCAGGAAAAAGCAGTGCTTTATCACACACAATTGCTGTAATAATAATTTATTATGAAAAGATAAAGAAAATTTATTTTAAAGGCTTACGTTCACAGGTAGGGTCTGTTCCAGACCACATACTGTTCGTCTGACATGTTCGAATAGAATTTCCTTGGAGTACGTAGCCTATTATGCAACTGTACCTTGCTACAGCATATAAGCCAGTCCCATTCTTTACCACATCAGTAGTACTTCTATCAAAATCAAGTGTACCGCAATCAGTAACTATATGTGTGCATTAAAAATTAGCAATTTATAGCAATATCCACTTACCATTGCAGGTTGGTGCATCAGGTGACCAGCTTCCATTCAACTGGCAAGTTCTGTTAGCACTGCCTATTAGCGTAAACCCAAAGTTGCAACTGTAAGTGGCAACTGAATTAAAAGTTGTCAAGTCAAACTGGAATGCAATACTACCATCCATGGGAGCTTGAAGTCTGCCACAGTCAACAACTAAAATGTAATTATAATTACAATATTTTGCAACATTGAATTCTTGTTGTTACGTAAGTAGGCAGCACTTGTATGTTTCGTGCGAATGAGGCCAATTAGTCTCATATTTCAAGTTTTGATTTATAATTATTTACCTGTGGGCTCAGTAATGTCACTGTTGATTTGAAACACATACCGGCCTGGCTGCATAATGTTAGTGTCAGAATCAAGTGCTAGAACAAAATTAGAGCCAGAGCCAGGTAAAGTGAAGAAGCGTGAGCCATCTCCTGCAATAAACCCAACCTGAGCTTGCATTCCTCCCACTCCATTTCTTCCACCATTTGCATCACCAGTAGTCCATAGCAATGGGTTGACATAGAGAAAGATGGCGAAAGATTCTTGAGCATTCCAACCCAAGATACACTGAAAAGTGTTTACCTATTAATAGGTTCTGGTTAACAATTACTACTGATATTCCATGCTATACCTTGTTAGTTTTGCTTCTATAATAACCCACAGAGTCCCATGTCACAACAACAATTTGCGATGCAGAAGAAGAAGCAAATGTACCGGTATTACGTATGAACTCGTTGGCATATTCAAGATCAGCAGCAGCATTGCTGTGCCTATAGTAAACATTACCAATGCCAGTAGTATCCACATCAGCAAGGTAAGGTGCTATGAGAGGCTGGTCCATCATATCTTGAGGAAACTGCACGTTAACTAAAGATGACGAGTCATCTCCCAAAGATATTGCTCCATTAGTGGAAACCTAATCCAAGATGCAAAGTAATACAACCATATGCATATAAAATACTTACAAATAGCTCTGTGTAAGTTGTATTGTAAAAAGTGAATGGCAGTGATAGCCTTATGCTAGCTGTCATGTCATCTCCTCTTTGTAAAGTATTATCATTTGTTCCTGGTCCAAATGAGAGTAGCTGTGAGCGAGTGAGAGCTTGTGATTTTGAGTTGGCTCGTGATGAGTCAAATAGAAGCAGAAATGCTAGTGCTGGCAATAGTGCAAACATGGTCTTCAGCTCCTGGGAGAGTAAATGATTACTTTGAGCTGTTTCAGACGACTTAAATATTAAAGCAATTAATGATTTATTGTACATTGTATGCAAGCAGAAGCCATATGCCATCAAAGTAACTGTTGGGGCAATACTGCAAGTATGAGCGAGGCATGGTAATGGATAATCATCAGTCAAAATATGGTGCATTCATTGCGCTAGCAGTATCAATATTTCCTCCTTGTTCCGTATGAATTGTATGTAAACAAAGTGCATTCTGTTTCAATTTCTTTTCGCTGTTATTCCAAGTCATCAAAGTATTGTCTGAAGTTAACTAGAAAATGCATTATGTATATCAGTTAGCATAAGCTCTTCTTTGTAACCCTCTCTTGGTACATCTATATGGTACTACAATAGTTCTGGTATTGCTACATCCGTAATTCTCCGTATATTAAAATCACGCTGTGACATGTGCTTGAAGGCTGAAATTCTTCATACCTTTTATGGTGTGTAGGAAGGTTTTAACTTTTAAGCAACAGAAATATCTTTTCTTGCCAGAAACCAGTCACCTTTAGTGTAAGTTAAAAGTTTAATCATGTGGTCTTGTGCCATATGCCGATGCGCATGCAACGTGGCATTCACGTGACTGCTAGGGTTTTAGCGGCACATTAACCGGGATACTTGTGTGTTTTGTTCATAGGATACCCATCATGGCTGGTGAAGACCGTGACGAGAGAGACAGACTCAGGTTTACCCTGAGAAGGCTAAGACAAGAGGATGAAGAGGAGGAGGAACAACCTGAACTGCCACAAAGAAACGACACGGGGGAGAGGGAGGCTGATGGAAATGTGAGTTTATTAAAGGTCTCCTCATCAAACAGGAGCCACTTTGGTACATAAAAGCATGTCTGATATGTTTGCCATTGGTGCATTGATTAATTGTTTGTGATCGTGTTAATGACGTGTTAATCATCTGGCAGGAAGTTCTGCTACATTAGTAAACTGCTTCCTACTTGTGTTATATTTCTTAATTTTTTTTGTGCATTGATTCAGGGGTGGTTTTTAACGCATCCTGCTTGCCAATGTATACCTTTCTTTTCAGATTGAAGGAGCTCCTCGCACTTTGTTATTATTCCGACTAAGCCAGTCAATGGATCAAATGGACAATATGTTTGAATTAACTCCAACCACTGATACTCCTTCCTCCTCTTTTAACAATAATCCTCCTCTTTCATCAGCCTCCACTAGTAACAATGCACTTTTACCTTCTCTTCCTTCGTCTTCTAATTCAGCATCAAGAGGACATGGTCCTATTTTCGATATTGCTTCGTTTATGGAAGAGAGTCGGCAGCGACAAGAGGCAAGAGATAGGGAGGAGACAGAAGCAGCTGAAGAGAACACTCTTCGATTGCGTACCGTACGTCAGACGATGGTAGTACCAGGAGAAAGCACCAGTAGTCCGTCGTCGGATCAATTATCGGAAGAGGAATGGTCCTCATCGACAAGGAGGAGGAGGAGGAGGAGGTCTGCTACCGGGAGTGATGATCAAGCAGTCTCTGATGTTTCACACCCTCTCTCTGTTACACACTCTCACACTCTAAGGTATCTTGTTATTACTGCATGCATGTAACTGATTGAAATTGAAAGCATTTCATATTTGCCATATTTCTGACAATTGGTTGATTTATTTCCTTAATTTTTCCTTAATTTCTCCTGAACTATATGTAGTACATGCATGTGTGTAGATGATAGGTGTATGGCAACAATAGATACATACAATTATTATTATTTTCCCATATAAGGGAAGCTGCATTAGACTGTCCTAGTACAACAGATTCTGAACCTGATCAACTTCTTCCTGGAACCAAATATGAGAGTACTAAATATCAGAGAGTTCCAACAGTTAAGAAACATGTTTTGGAGAAGCAGAGAAGGTACCCTTTAAATGTAATGACTTTTTGATCCTCTTTTAATCATACTTTTCTCTTCTCTACCTCATAGAGATCTAGAGCAGACTCAGGAGTATGTAGAAAAGATTTCTTCTAAGACGAAGCTGAAGGCCACTCCGGTACGCTTATTTGTTTGAAAGATTTGTATCTATTACTTATTTTTGTATAGCCGTCATCGCAAGACAGCAAGACTTCAGGTACTTATTACCTTATCTACTCTTGTTATTACGCACAGCCGCATCACAAGAATGTACACTAGCCTGTAATTGATATTAATATGTTGGTACAACAAGGGTATTGTGGTTTTTTGTAACAATGAATTTTACTTATTGTGGTTCATTAGGCTCTTCTGATTACATTGCTTCAGCCCAGTCAGGTAAGCATTATCCCACACTGATTCATTCATTAGATAAATAATGTATTTTAGGTCTTAGCTGCAGTCTAGAATCAACCAGCAGTACAACTGTACAAGAAACTGATGAAGGTAATGCTTATAAATATTGCTGAGCTCATTTAAAATGTTCAAAAGGAAGTCAAGATGCTGATTGTACTTTGGATAGAAGTCACGGATTGTTTAAGTTCAAGGGTAGGATTGTTACTAAATTTGATCATAATACTGACAATAGAGAGCCTATGACTGATGCAGAGATAATAGATTCTGTTGCTACTATTGCTGAAGAAGGTATGCTATAATTAAATTTATTAGTATGACATTCTTTAATTTTATTTTTAGGCACGCAAGACCTGTTTAGTGTAAATGATGCAAATAATGATTCACAGTATGAAAGGACTAATACGGTTTGTGTTTCTTTCCTATCTTTCTCTTATCTCTTCTCCCCCTTCATTCTGCACACACACACACACACACACTCTCTCTCTCTAATAATTCATAGGTTCCAAGGTGGATGTTACAGCAGCAGAAAGAGCAGGAGTCAGAGCAGACTGACCTAGAGGAGCTCACTGAAGAGACGCAAAGAGGAGAGAAGAGATCAAGATTGGACAGCAGCCCAAGTAGTGGCACTGATCCCACTCTGTCTCCCACAATGAAGCCACCTACTAAAAGACCCGCGGGGCGAATTCAAAGTGATAGCAGCTGTAATTCTAATGAAGTAAGTCTGCTGATTATTAATGTAATTATAATGTCTGAAGTCATAATCAATGTCATA